>NC_134810.1:7993263-8000763 GCF_046742065.1 Oratosquilla oratoria | reverse complement strand
AACAACCAAAGTCATATTTACTGTACTCAAAATAACTCCTATAACCATTCAGATAGAGACTGCTACCAACAGAACCGCCAATCTACCCCCAAGTCTACCCATCACAAACAGAAGAGACATTGCTCGGTCCATGATACATACTCCCACTCCGACAACAAGTGCCGCAACCACAACCCAACAACCCCCCACAGCAACGCCCCTCAGCATTCGATAGGAACCATCAACCACCCCCTCCACGTAACACACACACACACACACACACACACACACACACACACACACACACACACACACACACACACACACACACACACACACACACACACACACACACACACACACACACACACACACACGCGCGCACGCACGCATGCACACACACACACACACACACACACACACACACACACACACACACACACACACACACACACACACACACACACACACACACACACACACACACACACACACACACACACACGGGTGTGTGTGTGTGTGTGTGTGTGTGTGTGTGTGTGTGTGTGTGTGTGTGTGTGTGTGTGTGTGTGTGTGTGTGTGTGTGTGTGTGTGTGTGTGTGTGTGTGTGTGTGTGTGTGTGTGTGTGTGTGTGTGTGTGTGTGTGTGTGTGCAAAAATAATCACAATAACGCGTGACTAAATAATATTCCAGAAACCACAGGGAAAATAAAGTCGGAATACTAAATGTTTTTGTCTATGACGATATCCTCAGAGTACAAGAAAGAGACATAGAACATAATATTTTTACAGAAATAAGAAAACTGGGGAAGGTTATAGTCACATAAAAGTTTCGTACAATATACATACACACACATTCATATACAAATGGAACTAATGATAGTCATAATAAAACAATAAAACACGAAATACAATGGAGCAAAACCATGTGGCCGAAACGTCCAGAGAACATCTGGCACAATTAGGAGCCATGGTACTGCTTTACTATCCTATTAATCATGAAATTATCTAAGTTAAATAAACCTAAACTCAAGTTAATATTGTTATCAAAATTGCTCTTTATAAAACTGGATTCAATGATGTTTCTTTCTAAAACAGAATTACAAACAACAATTTTGCTTACATTGTCCCAGTCAATATTATGGTTAGTGTCCCTTACATGGACAAAAACCCAACTAGACATTTGCAAGAAAAATTATTTAGTTCTTCCCTTTAATGAAAATCTTGTAAGACTTCCTCGCATCCTTAAGGAGTTCAATATTAATGTTATTTTAAAAAACAGTACCATCAAAAAACTCCTCATTAAAAATTCCCCTTGTGATAATGTAGGTTGTGTCTATAGGATTCCTTGTAAACACTGTAGCTCCTGTTACATTGGCCAACCTGGTAAAGAATTAAATGTTAGGATGAATTAACACAGGTATAGTATAAGGACGGGCCAAATATCTAGTGGGGTTTTTGTCCATGTAAGGGACACTAACCGTAATATTGACTGGGACAATGTTAGCAAAATTGTTGTTTGTAATTCTCTTTTAAAAAGTAAAATCATTGAATCCAGTTTTATAAAGAGCAATTTTGATAACAATATTAACTTCAGTTTAGGTTTATTTAAATTAGATAATTTCATAATTGATAGCATAGTAAAGCAGTACCATGGCTACAAATTGTACCAGATGTCCTGTGGACGTTTCGGCCACATGGTTTTGCTCCATTGTATTTTGTGTTTTATTGTTTTATTATGACTATTATTAGTTCCATTTGTAAATGAATGTGTGTGTATGTATATTGTACGAAACTTATTTCTGTATAAATATTATGTTCTATGTCTCTTGTACTCTGAGGATGTCGTAATAGACGAAAACGTTTAGTATTCCCACTTTATTTTCCCTGTGGTTTCTGCAATATATATATGTATGCATATAAATATATATATATATATATATATATATATATATATATATGTATGTATATATATATGTATATATATATATTCATATATAAATATATATACATATGATATATATATGCATATATATATATATATATATATATATATATATATATGTGTGTGTGTGTGTGTGTGTGTGTGTGTGTGTGTGTGTGTGTGTGTGTGTGTGTGTGTGTGTGTGTGTGTGTGTGTGTGTGTGTGTGTGTGTGTGTGTGTGTGTGTGTGTATGTGTGTGTGTGTGTGTGTGTGTGTGTGTGTGTGTGTGTGTGTGTGTGTGTGTGTGTGTGTGTGTGTGTGTGTGTGTGTGTGTGTGTAAAAATAATCACAATAACGCGTGACTGAATAATATTCCAGAAACCACAGGGAAAATAAAGTCGGAATACTAAATGTTTTTGTCTATGACGATATCCTCAGAGTACAAGAAAGAGACATAGAACATAATATTTTTACAGAAATAAGAAAACTGGGGAAGGTTATAGTCACATAAAAGTTTCGTACAATATACATACACACACATTCATATACAAATGGAACTAATGATAGTCATAATAAAACAATAAAACACGAAATACAATGGAGCAAAACCATATGGCCGAAACGTCCACAGGACATCTGGCACAATTAGGAGCCATGGTACTGCTTTACTATCCTATTAATCATGAAATTATCTAATTTAAATAAACCTAAACTCAAGTTAATATTGTTATCAAAATTGCTCTTTATAAAACTGGATTCAATGATGTTTCTTTCTAAAAGAGAATTACAAACAACAATTTTGCTTACATTGTCCCAGTCAATATTATAGTTAGTGCCCCTTACATGGACAAAAACCCAACAAGACATTTGCAAGAAAAATCTTTTAGTTCTTCCCTTTAATGAAAATCTTGTAAGACTTCCTCGCATCCTTAAGGAGTTCAATATTAGTGTTATTTTAAAAAACAGTACCATAAAAAAACTCCTCATTAAAAATTCCCCTTGTGATAATGTAGGTTGTGTCTATAAGATTCCTTGTAAACACTGTAGCTCCTGTTACATTGGCCAAACTGGTAAAGAATTAAATGTTAGGATGAATTAACACAGGTATAGTATAAGGACGGGCCAAATATCTAGTGGGGTTTTTGTCCATGTAAGGGACACTAACCATAATATTGACTAGGACAATGTTAGCAAAATTGTTGTTTGTAATTCTCTTTTAAAAAGTAAAATCATTGAATCCAGTTTTATAAAGAGCAATTATGATAGGAGCACCACTTAGAAGGTTGTCCTTGATTGGTGGGAGGGGGTTATTGTGAGTGAAGGCTATTTAGTCTGGGGAGATGGTTGGGGGTATCTTAAGATACATTGCAAGCATTCATGATATCTAAGATATAGGTATAAGCTAGAGGATTTCTAGTGTCTAGTTCCCTTTTGGAGGCTTCCTTTAAACACTTTGGAGGGAGTTGGGAGAGATAGGAAGCTATCTCAAGGAATGTTAGTAGGTGTTTTGTTGGCATTACATTTTGACCAAATTGGTCAGTGTGAGTCCAAGGAGAGTTATTCTCTAGGTCTTCTCTGACCTCTTTAATTCCGTTTGCTACGAAATCCATAATGTTAGTAACGGAATGTGGTTGGACTCTAGTGTTATTGAGGAAAGTGATAAGGAAGGAAATGTTGTTTGCTTGTTTGTTATGAAAGACCTTAAGAAGGTGGCGTTTATATTCCTGATATGTGATTCCACATGCAACTAAGCTGTCTAGCATCCTTGCCTTTGAACGGCAAATGTCAGATGGGTCTATTTTCTGACGGCACAAATTTATTTTATCTGTCTCAGAGTATTGGGTGTTCTTTGAAAAGAACAGGTCACATGCTGTCAAGAAGTCTGTAATGGATAGTCCACTATTTTGGGAAAAGGTTGGGATTTCTGTGAGGGGGGTTATGGTTTGATAGTTGTTAATTATTGTTGGTTGAGGTTGTGGGTAAGGATAATATTGTGGGTTTGGAGGAAGGTTAGGTGGTGGTTGGTGGTATGATGTGGAGTGGGTTTGACCAGATGGGGTATGGGGGGAAGGAAAGGGGAAGTTTTGGTACTGCTGCTGAATGGGAGGGGGGTTATTATGTGTTGGGATATGGGGGTTGGATGGATTATGGTTTATAGGAGGTTTTGTTTGCATATTTGGTTGGATGGGAGGAATGGGTGGTTGTGGTTGTGAGGGGTGAAAGGGGTCTACTTGAGGAGGCTGGTTGAAAGGTATGATATTAGGAGGAGTAATATGAGGAGTTGGTTGGGTGGGTTGTTGTGGTTGAGATGGGTTGGAGGTGTCTACTTGAGGAGGCTGGTTGAAAAAAGGTAAGACATCGTTCTCATAAAGAGGGTCTATTGGGTTATCTGCATTAGGATTAGTTTTGTCAGGATTATTTAACTGGTCATTGGTTAACTGTTTAGAGGTATTGTCATCCTGTGGATATAGGTAAAAATGGTCTGGTTTGTCATTGTCAATTAAGTCTTCTGTGTGTATTTCCTCTTTGTCACTGGATATGTCATGTTGTTGTTTTTCTTCTCTAGACTTTGAGAAGACGCTATGTAAACTTTGTTTAATTTTGCTTCTGGTGGCAAAGGCCATGCTGCCAAGTCATGTATTAGTTAATAGTTAGTATGTATTAGTTAATAGTTAGGTTTGATTTGTAATCTAAGAAAAAAAGCTGTTAAAATATGAATAATAGGTATATAGTAACTAAGGGTAATATGTTATGCTTAGATATGGGAGGGGGGGATATAGTATGTCAACGGCTATACAGTATAATGGGATTACATATGTAAAATCATAAAAATATATATATACATATAATAATAATAAAATGTGGAAATAATGTGATATAGTAAGGAGTTAATTATTGTGATATTATACTTATAATAGAATTAACTATGGTTGTCATAAGGTTATACAGTATAACGGGATTGCATATGTGAAATCATAAAAATATGTATATACATATAATAATAATAAAATGTGGAAATAATATGATATAGTAAGGAGTTAATTATTGTGATATTATACTTATAATAGAATTAATTATGGTTGTTCATAAAAAAAATTACAGCAGTAAAATAGGTTACATTGATAAAAATGTATAAGTTCTATGTAAATATAAATGGGTAATACGTAGTGAAAGCAATTAAAGGTTATTGCATATATATATATTTATTTAAAGATAGGCAAAATATGTTGAATGTTGAATTTTAAACATGTAAGAGCTATTTGTTTAAACAAGAATTACTTAACTGGAAGAATGTATATGAATGTGATATTATGTAATAGTCAAATCTAGTAAAAGTTATTGCATATATAAATATATGTTGTTTTAAAAATTAGGCAAAAATATAATTAGTGTTGAAACATATAATTATGAGAGCTATTGTTTAATTTATGAGAAAGGTATGATAACCAAAAAAGGTGTATATATGCTATATACATACAGGGAAATTTGTAATAATGAAATAATATTAACTGTGGAATATATATGTATATTGGTAATTGGCAGATTAAAGAGTATTACTTAATGATAATTTTTGGAGAGAAAAAATTCTAAATGACAATATGCTAATATAAGTGCGAGATTACATAGTTGTTATATGGCTAAGGTGTACGTGCGTTGAGCACGTGGGTATCTAAAGGTATGGAGGTTACCTTAATACCGTGCGTTGAAGCGAGTGGTAATGGGACGTGCAGCTGGGATGTTTGCTGACGTTGCGATTCTCGGTGGAACGCGACACTCGGAGGAGGAGGTTGGTGGTGAGGGTGAGCGGATGAGGTGGTTCTTACCGGGTCTGTGCACAGGCGATGGAAGTCCCGAGGGCTCGGTGAATGATGTTCGCATAGAAAAGAAGTGCGAGTATCAGATTGGAATTTGAAGGGGTAATGTATGGTTATTATACTGAGATGTAGTGGAGGTAAGTTGAAGAAATTTGTTATGTTACCTGTAGTCAGTAGGTAGTTGTGAGATGGGTCGGCGATATTAACGTACTGTTATGCACTGGGTGACAGGGACGTGATTAATTAGGCAGGTGTAGTGACTGTTGGTGCGCGTCTGGGAGGGAACGGTTGGTGCGGGGAGGTGGTTTACCTCTCAGAGTGAAGTTTCGCTCGGACCGTTGCGGAGGGAGCGGTAGGTGCGAGGAGGTGGATATGTCTCTGAGTTAGACGAGCGATGGACCGCGCTGGCTCGACTGAAGTCGGGTGGCGGGGGTGAATTACTCGGACGTGTTTTCTTCAGAGACAGGCGGTTTTCTTCAGAGGTGTGGGGAGGACGTTCGCTGCCACCAGTTTATGTGTCCATACGTGGTCCCGTCCCTATCCAGATGTGTAGGCGAATATATCAAACACTATATGTCACCTAGTTCCACTTTAATCACTTATTGTCACTACATAATTAAAAAGTTTTACATCAATAGTAATTTATCACATCTTCCTTATCACTACAGTGCACATTGTAAGTTATCGACCGACCTCCGCTCCTGTCGTGCGCGCTTCGGTTTCGTTCAGTAAACAGCTGACCGAGCACTATTTCTCGGGTCCCAGCAATCGTACTTGTACAGTTTTTAGTGGGAGTATTCAGTCTCTTACAATATGCTTAGTTGGTACTTAAGTATTATTACATTTCTATTTATATATTATAATATTTCCCGGGGGGGAAGAGCTCGTTATTATGGGGTAGTTCTGTAATGTAATGTGTTGGTGGTTGATTGCACTTATGAGTGTGTGTTCGTGTGTGTGTGTATTGCTTGATCCACGTGATGCTTAGCTCGGCAATTTCTTGGCAGGAAATGGATGGCGCCAATAAGTCCAGAGTGTGGTTGGGGTAGTTGAGATGGAGGAGTGTGTGGGTCATATGACTGACTGATACTTACATGTGTATGGGACGTATACAACAATATTAACTTCAGTTTAGGTTTATTTAAATTAGATAATTTCATGATTAATAGCATAGTAAAGCAGTACCATGGCTACAAATTGTACCAGATGTCCTGTGGACGTTTCGGCCACATGGTTTTGCTCCATTGTATTTTGTGTTTTATTGTTTTATTATGACTATTATTAGTTCCATTTGTAAATGAATGTGTGTGTATGTATATTGTACGAAACTTATTTCTGTATAAATATTATGTTCTGTCTCTTGTACTCTGAGGATGTCGTAATAGACGAAAACGTTTAGTATTCCCACTTTATTTTCCCTGTGG
Source organism: Oratosquilla oratoria (assembly GCF_046742065.1). Taxonomy (NCBI): domain Eukaryota; kingdom Metazoa; phylum Arthropoda; class Malacostraca; order Stomatopoda; family Squillidae; genus Oratosquilla; species Oratosquilla oratoria. The sequence goes on along the minus strand of NC_134810.1, from coordinate 7,993,622 downwards.
TTTCTGCAATATATATATATATATATATATATATATATATGTATATATATATATATATATATATGTATATATATACACATATATATATTCAAATATATATATGCAGATATATATATATATAAATATATGTATATATATATGTGTGTGTGTGTGTGTGTGTGTGTGTGTGTGTGTGTGTGTGTGTGTGTGTGTGTGTGTGTGTGTGTGTGTGTGTGTGTGTGTGTGTGTGTGTGTGTGTGTGTGTGTGTGTGTGTGTGTGTGTGTGTGTGTGTGAATATAGATATTCATGTATATTTCATACTGTACATAACGTGTATGTTAAAACGATACATATATATATATATATATACACATATATA
>NC_134810.1:7980763-7988263 GCF_046742065.1 Oratosquilla oratoria | reverse complement strand
CTGATAAGACCAAAATTGGTCTATGCAGCGTCCCTATGGACACCTAGTAAAAAATAATAATAATAATAAAGAAACTAGAAATATCTCAAAGAGATACGACAAAGATGGCACCAACACTTTGCAATTTGACATACTAACAAAGATTGGACAAATTAAATTTACCAACCCTAGAACAAAGAAGAGAAAGAGGTGATTTGATAACCGTTTACAGAATTATGAAAGGGATGGAAATTCTTGATAATGATGACCTACTAAAATGGGACAGAAGGAATATAAGAGGAAACGAGAAGAAACTTAAGAAAGACAGTTACAAAACAGATCTGAAAAAGAATAACTTTTCACAGAGAGTGAAGATACACTGAATGCTAAAAATATACATGACTTTAAGAAGAAAAAAAAACGGATGTGAAAAGATACAACAGCGGTCCACTGCGAGTATAGCTCTCCTTCCGCAAAATACAACTAGTTAAATACACACATGCACACACATACACGCAGACACGCACACATACACACACACACACACACACACACACACACACACACACACACACACACACACACACACACACACACACACACACACACACACACCACACAAACACACACACGCACGCACACACACGCACTCACACACACACACACACACACACACACACACACACACACACACACACACACACACACACACACACACACACACACACACACACATTTACACACACACACACGACACAAACACACACAAATACACACACACACAAACACACACACAAACACACACAAAAAGACACACACACACACACACACACACACACACACACACACACACACACACACACACACACACACACACACACACACACACACACACACACACACACACACACACACACACACACACACAACAAAAGCAAGAAAGAATGTACATAAAGAACTGGTACAACAAAAAATGTAGTGAAGCCAAGGATAAAAGAGACAGAGACTGGGGAAAAAAATGGAAAAAATAGCAAATGGCAAACATACATCAAACTAAGAAACGATTATGTAAAATACACAGAGAAGAAAAAAGAAATATGAAAAGGAAATAATAGAAAAATGCAAGGAACAACCAAAACTATCTTATAGATATGTGAACGGTAAACTAAAAAACAAACAAGAAGTAAAAAAGTTGCGCCAATGAAATCATAAATACACAGAACAAGAAATGGCAGAAGTTATGAGCAACTACTTCAAATCGGTTTTCACAATGAGAATATACCTAACTGTGAGGGAATAAAGTTGCAAAAATCCTCCCCAAAGAAGGAAATAACCGTAACAAAGAAGGAAATCAGCGACCAAATATAAAACCTTGATGTCTGAAAATCGCATGGTCCGGATGGAATTGCAAATTAGATATTGCAGGAATGCGTAGAGGAATTAACAGATAAAATACACATTATAATCAAATGCTCGCTCAAAGAAGGTAAGGTACCACAAGACTGGAAGAATGCAAACATAGTACCAATATATAAAGAAGGAAGTAATGAAGATCCAACTAACTACAGACCGGTCTCCCTAACAAGCACAGTAGCTAAAATATGTGAAAAAGTGATCAAAAGTAGATGGGTTAAACGCCTGGAAGAAACATTTATACTAAACCCAAGCCAATTTGGATTTAGACAAGGAAGATCAAGTACAACAAACATAATCTGCTTCTACTCGAGACTAATAGATATAATAGATAAGAGGGATGGATGGGCAGACTGTGCCTATCTAGACCTACAAAAGTAATTTAACAAAGTACCACACAATAAATTATTAAGAAAATTAGAATCAATAGGTGGCATCGCAGGTAAATTATCAGAATGGACGGAAGATTTACTGACTGGGAGAAAAATGAGATTATTGTTTAGAGACAAATACTCGAAATGGTAAGAAATGATAAGTGGTGATCCTTAAGGGTTAGTGCTGGTTCCAATCATGCTTACCATATACATAAACAACATGGATGAAGGAGTTGAATGTTATATGAATTTCTTCGCAGATGAAGCAAAAATATTAAAGAAAGTAAGAACAGAAGAGGACTGTGATTCATCACAATCAGATCTGGACAAAATCTGGAAATGAACTCAAAAGTGGGAAGGGAACTTCAATATCAAGAAGTGTAGTACAATGGAGTTTGGAAAAAGCAAAAACAGAATTAAAAAAAAAATACAAAATTGGCGAAGAAGAAATAAAAAGTGCACTCGGAAAGTGACCTTGGAGTATTAATCAGCAAAGACATGACATCGGATAAACATATAAACAAAATAGTCGGTGAAACCTACAACCTATTAAGGTCAATGAAAGTGGCATTTGGCTACTTGGATGAAGAAATGATTAAAAGAATATTAGTTACATTGATTATACCAAAGCTGGAATATGCATCGACACTATGGACACCCAGTACTAAAAAGAATATAAGGAAGCTAGAAAGAATACAGAGAGCAAAAACAAAGATGGCACCAGCTCTTTCCAATTTAACATACGAACAAAGATTATCGAAATTGGAACTACCTACACTAGAGCAGAGAAGAGAAAGTTGTAATTTACTGACTATATTTAGAACCATAAAACAAATGGAAATCCTTGACAGGAATGATTGACTAAAAATGACAATGGAAAAAAAAGAGGTCGTCAGAAGACACTCAAAAAGTATAATTATTGAAGAGATTGAAGAAAAAATAGCTTCCCACACAGAGTGCTGGACATATGGAGTAACTTAGATAAAGAAACAGTGTGTGCAACTACTATTCAAGATTTTAAGAATAAGATTGATGCTGAAAGATACAAAGACGGGTCACTACGAGCATAGCTCCCTTCCCGTGCAGTACAACAAGATAAACACACACACACACACACACACACACACACACACACACACACACACACACACACACACACACACACACACACACACACACACACACACACACACACACATACACACACACACACACACACACACACACACACACACACACACACACACACACACACACACACACACACACACACACACACACACACACACACACACACACACACACACACACACAAAGGATTACAAAGGATTACAAAGGCGGAGCATGCCGACAGGAGACCTTTTGATCCATATCTAGGTCGGATGCGAAAAAAATCATATTAATAATAAAACAATAAATAAAAAATATAATAATGTAAATAACAAATAAAATACATAAATAAATGCATAGGTATAGTTAAATAATAAACAAACAGGTAAATAGTAAATAATGATAAATTGACATATAACTAATAATAAATGAAAATCAGACAGACAAATGATAACAAAACAAAAACAAATAATATAACATAAATTATAATCATTACAGCATCTTACTTAGGTATTTATCTAAATGATTCTTAAAGCTTCGAACTGAAATACATTGCACTACCTGTGCAGGAAGTTTATTCCATTCATTAACTACACGGTTGGCAAAGTTGTTTCTACCTACTTCCAAATTGAATCTATTTCCGGACAGTTTAAGACCATTGTTTCTTGTCTGATTCTCATTCAATGTGAAATTTTTGACACTTTTGATGTTGTCAATTCCCTTGAAAATCTTAAAGACCTGTATCAAGTCACCTCCGAGTCTACGCTTTTTTAGGGAAAACAGATCCAAGTGTTTTAGTCGATTTTCGTATGATTTATTTTTTATATTTGCAATCAGTTTTGTGGCTCGCCGTTGTACTTTTTCCAGTCTGTCAATGTCTTTAATGAGATTCGGTGACCATACGGAAACAGCATATTTTCAAATGTGGACGAATTAACGATTTGTATAGCTTGTTAATGAGTGATGGACTTTTGAAATCAAAAGATCGCGCAATCAGTCCCAGAATCTTATTTGCTTTCTCAGAGGCTGAAATACACTGCTTGGATGATTTGAGGTCGTTACTGATAATTACGCCGAGATCTTTTTCACTATCCACTTTTGTTAACGAATTTCCAAATAACTTGTAATCGTACTTTCTGTTATTTTTACCTATGTGCATTACCTTGCATTTACTTGTGTTAAACTTCATTAGCCACTTTTCAGACCATTGCTGTAATTTGTCTAAATCTTCTTGAATATCTAATTGGTTTGAGTGATCATTTGCCACTCCGCACAGTTTTGTATCATCAGCAAATTTGGAAACAGTAGATTTTAGTCCATGGTCTATATCATTTATATATACTATGAATAGAAGTGGCCCAAGAACGGAACCCTGAGGAACTCCACTTGCAACACTTTTCCATCTAGAAGTTTTTCCATTTAAAACAACTCTCTGTTTTCGACCATTCAGCCAATTACTAGTCCAACCTAATGGGCTACCACTTATTCCATGCAAAGCTAATTTAGTAAGTAGTCTTTCGTGTGCGACGGTATCAAAAGCTTTTGCAAAGTCTAGATATATTAAATCTATATTGTTTCTTTTGTCATAAATCGAGATAACTGTGTTGTAGAATTCGAGTAAGTTAGTCACGCAAGAACGTTTCCATCTGAAACCATGCTGGCTATCATTTATCAAACGGTTACTTTCTAAACGATGTTCGATAGCATCTCTGATGATAGTTTCCACACACACACACACACACACACACACACACACACACACACACACACACACACACACACACACACACACACACACACACACACACACACACACACACACACACACACACACACACACACACACACACACACACAGCAACGATATGGTCACCAAGTACAAAAAAATGTATCAAAAAACTTGAAAGAATACAAAGAGCAATTACAAAATGGCACCAACACTCTCAAAACTATCATATGAAGAGAGACTACCAAAACTTGAACTACAGACACTAGAGCAAAGAAGAGAGAGAGGAGATTTGATAGCTATTTACAGAATCATGAAAGGCATAGAAATCATTGATAGAGAGAATCTGATAAAATGGGGTGATAGAAATACAAGAGGACACGGAAAGAAAATCAAGAAAGACAGCTATAGAAGAGATGTGAAAAAGAACAGCTTTCCTCACAGAGTAATAGACAGTTGGAACAAGTTAGATGAGAAAGTGGTGTGTGCAAAAACTATACATGAATCTAAAAATAGTTTAGATAAAATGAGATATGAAGACGGGACATCACGAGCATAGCTCCCCTTCCCGTAAAATACAATTAGGTAAATACAACTAGGTAAATACACACACACACACACACACACACACACACACACACACACACACACACACACACACACACACACACACACACACACACACACACACACACACACACACACACACACACACACACACACACACACACACACACACGACTCGGTGGCGCGGTTGGTAGAGTCTCCGACTGTCAATACGGCAGTCCGGGTTCGAATCCTGCCCAGGGTTGAAATAATTTCAGTATCGCTGTGCTTCGAGTCGTTACTCCAACTTTCGTGGGAGGGGAGTTGTGTGTGTGTGTGAGTGTAAGGTTACAGCATTACCCATAGATCGGTCATACGAGGTCTGAGCTCTCTTCTAGAAGTGATGTAGCTGTTGATCACGAGTCCAGCACGTGATCCAAAGACCAAGGTGAACACACACACACACACACACACACACACACACACACACACACACACACACACACACACACACACACACACACACACACACACACACACACACACACACACACACAGCGTGAGAGGGAGAGAGACAAAGGGAGAGAGACAAAGAGAGAAAAAGGAGACTCTTCTCTTTTTTGTCTAACGATGTCATCCAACCTCCCTTGCAATGTACTACTCATCTTAAAGTAAACACTGACTGACAGCGGGAACACGCAACATGAAGATGTATTAAATTTCGAGAAGAAAGGAACACCCTCTCTCATATACAGAGAGCTACTACAACCATGTTCATGTGTCCACGTCGATATATGACAAAGTTCGTGTTCCTGTTCGTATTCTGTAGAGGAGCCTTCTATCACTAATGCTTGTTCCGGGCGTAGAATCTATACCCGGCATCGTTTAAAATTCCTTGTATCGTTTGTTATTCTATATACATTCCTTGCAGTAAATGTTATCCTTTCAGAAGTCCTCTTTGTTTACTGTCGTCACACGATTTTATTTATTTGAGGGTTACCTTGGTTTCAAAGTTAGAGCCTCTATCAATCAACTCATGGAGAGGGGGTGAACGATCACATATGTATTTTTCTAACTGCCAACAATTTCATTAAGATTAAGGAAAACTACATCACTTAAGGGTGTTGGTATTGATAAGTATAAATTTATAGAAATACTTCTATTGAGACAATTTTCAATCAAGAATTCCCTAAACCAGAGCCAATATCTGCCTTCTGTAAAGCAGCAAATAAAACTGTGTCGAATTTGGCATGTCGTTCCCGTAGAATGTTTAAATAAATATCAAAACATGTCAAATGTTTCTGTAGATTTATGCTTTAACAAGCCAATATAGACATGCACGAAGGCTTGTGCCGTGCGTGTATAAAATATACGATGCAATATACATTGGCTTCTCGCTGAGCATTATTAAGTAAGGAAGACATAAATCTCGACAAGGCCTGACGTACCAGCCACAACTGCGCTGCCAGAGATGTCATAAAATACTCAATCATAGCGGTGCCGACCCGACCAGTCAGTTTATTTACAATTCACTGATTTTGTAAAAAAAAAAAATTACTATCTGAATTTTGAAACCATGTCATAGATACTTAATTATGCTACCCAGAATGCACAACCGTGAATTCAAACAAAACATTTACTTATTTATCATGAAAAAAAGAGGTAATGAACATCACTTTTCGGCCCTCTGTTTTGGACTATGTATTGAAGCTATCATATTCTATCAATGTGTCTACACTCGAAATTTGTGTTTTGCTATGTCATTTCTTTGTACATATATATATGTATATACATATATATATATATATATATATATATATATATATATATATACATTATGTATATATATATATACATATATATGTATATATATGTATATATTTATATATATATATATATATATATATATATATGCAAAACAAATCACTAAGCACATGTGACAACAATACTTGCAGAAACCACTTGGAAAGTGGTTTCTGCAAATACATATATATATATATATATATATATATATATATATATATATATATATATATATATATATATATATATATATATATATATATGTGTGTGTGTGTGTGTGTGTGTGTGTGTGTGTGTGTGTGTGTGTGTGTGTGTGTGTGTGTGTGTGTGTGTGTGTGTGTGTGTGTGTGTGTGTGTGTGTGTGTGTGTGTGTGTGTGTATGTGTGTGTGTGTGTGTGTGTGTGTGTGTGTGTTACTCTACCTGGTACTAAGCTATTTTATTCAGTTATATCTACCCAATCGGTAACAAATTGGTTAAATATTCAAGAGTTCGTTTGTGTCATTTCCAAGCAAACGAGAACATATGATAACAAAACAAATAAAACCCAA
>NC_134810.1:7970763-7973263 GCF_046742065.1 Oratosquilla oratoria | reverse complement strand
GCTCCTTCCTTTGGTTTTCCAATTCCTATCTTAGCCACCACCAATCTGTGGTCAGAGTCTAAGGACATAGGTTGTTTGGTTTTTATATCTTTGATTAGATTTTTCTTGTTGGTAAGGAATAAGTCAATCATCGACTTCTAATTGTATTTTTGTGACAGTGCATTCCACCTATACCATGTCCATTTATGGCTTCCCTGGTGTTTGTAATAAGTATTCATTATGGACATATTATTCATCACACAATAATAAATTATTCTCTCTCCTTCCTGGATCTTTTTGCCGATGCTAAACTCTCCAATGACATGTTCAATTCCATCTTTATTCTTTCCGATATGTCCATTCATATAACGCATGGCAATAATCCCCTTCTGATACCTTACTTCTTCTGTCACTGCCAGTAGAGTTTCATAAAACTGATCTTACTCCCTCAAGTTTCTTCCCCGTTGCAGGGCATATGTCTTAATGATGCTACTTTTGGGCTGTTTAATTGCCAACGTTATACATATAATTCTTTCATTCGTATAGTCCACCCTATCGACAATTTCTGCTAGCAGCGGTGATAGAATTAAAGCAATCCCACGTTTTCCGTCATCATTCCTACTATATATGATCTTATAGTTTTCTTTCAGTGTTTTCTCTCCTTTTCCTCTAATTCGGGTTTTGCAGAGTCCAACAATTTCCAGCCTTCTTTCCCTCATCATCTGTATTATCTCCTCTTTTTTATCTCTGCATGTTGACAAATTTATTGTAGCAATCTTAATTGTCTTTTATATTTTCCTGTTTCGTTGTCCAATTCTGTCCCGGTTCGTTAACCCTTGGTCATTTCGATCCCGAGGAGCGTTCTGTGTTACTTGAGCAAACTATGAGCACCAGTGGCTTGCTGGCTCTTCAGAACTGCTAATTAGTCCTTTCTTGCTGCTTATTGCCCCCAGTTGGTTGCAGAGAATCTCCTACTAGTCCCCGGGCAAGCATGCAGGTTAAATAAGCCGGGGCACCTCTTCTCAGTTACACATTTCCTTGTTCATGTGGAGTAGGCCCATGAACTGTCGCTGATGATATAATGCTCATTTCAGTAAGAACAGAAGACTTGCAAGATATGCTGAGTGATCTGAACAAGGAAAGTCTCAAAGTAGTTTAAAAAAATAAATAAGAGTAAAACCAAAGTAATCCTAAATACAAAAGTTTAAAGTAAAGAGATCATAATCAATGGTGAGGGAATTGAAGAAGTTGAAGTGTATAATTATTTAGACCAGATGGTGAAAGTGACCAAAGATCATGATAATGAAATAAAAAGGCTTATCACAATTGGCTGGGAAGTGTTTGGTATGCATAATAAAATCGTAAGAGGCTGTCTACCTTCAAGTTTGAAACGTAATGTTTACAGGCAATGCATTCTGCCAGCAATAATCTACTGTCGTGAGACTTGGAAACTGACGAAGGCAATGAAGACAAAACTAAAAAATCTAAAGAAGCAAATTGAGATATCAATAATATGAATAACGCTCCAAGACCAAAAGAGAGCAAGTTGGGTGAGAGAGTAGACAAGAATGAAAGATATTGTGAATGCGGTAAAAAATAGGAAATGCAATTGGCAGGTAAGTTAGCGCGAATGCTTTATGAGCGATGGAGAATATTTATTACTAAACGAACGCCTCGAGATGGAAAGCGAGGAATAAGGATACCAGACAGAAGGTGGAGAGACGAGTTAGAGCAGTTTTCAGGAGTGAGTGATAGAGGTTGGCGCAGTCGTGTGAATCATGGATTGCTATGAAAAGGCCTTTCTTTAGCATTACATTCAGAAAGGCTGATTTGAGTTGATTTGGTTATATATATATATATATATATATATATATATATATATATATATGTATATATATATGTATGTATATATATACATATATATATATATATATTTATATATATACATATTAATTGATACGCATAACACACACTGAGTAGTCCCCCAGTTAATAGATATTCATCTTTTTAACCCCATTAATTTACACTTTAATTCCTTGCCACCAATTCTCATATTAAATACTCCTTAGATTTCATATCCAAAATTAAAAATGTCAAAATACAGGATACCAGGTTACTCAGTCTTGATATAAGCTCTCTCTTCATTAATATAAATGTTGAGGATGTTCTAACATTTTTAGAAACCAGACTGCAACCTTAATACTGTACACAAACAAATTGTTAATGTCCATAAAAGGTTAGGGGGAGATGAGGCTCTCGGAGTTTATAGCCTACCTTATGGAGATTGTGATTTAGTGTACCTTGGCCAAACCGGCAGTGACCTTAACGCCAGATGAACAGAGCACAGAAGATCCATTAGATATGCCCAAGTAAATTCCGCTGTTTTACAGCATGTCAGCAACAAAAATCATAGTCTTGACTACGACAAGGCGAAATTATTGTTTAATGCGACTTAGGAAAAATGGGGTTAGACAGACCCCATGCTTCTTTGTTTTTTACTTTTAATATACTAACATATTGC
>NC_134810.1:7950763-7953263 GCF_046742065.1 Oratosquilla oratoria | reverse complement strand
TCTTCACTAGTTCTTTCCATGTGTCCAAACCATCCTAATACTATTTTATCAACCCTATCTCCTAACTCCTTTTCCACTCCTATTCTCCTCCTCACCTCCTCATTTCTCACTCTGTGTAGGCTAGTAACCCCTATCATACTTCTCAGGCATTTCATCTCAAATACATTCAAACTCCTCTTCTCTTCCTCTTTTATACTCCATGTTTCAACCCGTACAGTGCTATCGGCACAATCACTCCTTCATATAATCTCCTTTAGGATCCATTTCCAAATCTCTATTTCGTATTACACTTTTTATTCACACAAGGTATTTACTTGCTTCTCTTAATCTACATTCTATCTCCACCCCCCACTCTCCCTATCTTGCCACATTCGCACCCAATATCTAAAACTATCCACTTCCTATAGTCTCTCTCCCTAATACTAATTTCCAGCCTGCTGCCACTCTCTCCCCTTGTACATATCATCACCTCACTTTTACCCACATTTATCCTCAACATCCTTCTTTCACACATCTTCCCAAACTCTGTCACTAACTTCCTCAATCCTTCTTCTGATCCTGCTACAAGCGCAGTGTCGTCAGCAAAAAAACAACTGGCTTATCTCCCACTTTTCTCCAATTTCTTTAACCATCCTCAATCCCCGGCCCACTACCCTTGCATTCACCTCTCGCACCACCCCATCCATGTATAAATTGAACAGCTAGGTAAAGGCATATATATATATATATATATATATTATATATGTATATGTATATATACATGTATATATATATATATATATGTGTGTGTATATATACACATATATATATGTATATATACATATATATATATATATGTGTGTGTGTGTGTGTGTGTGTGTGTGTGTGTGTGTGTGTGTGTGTGTGTGTGTGTGTGTGTGTGTGTGTGTGTAATAAATAAATAATAATAATAATAGGTTTATTGAGATAGCAGTGATACACTGACAATAATACAATTGGGCACTTTTATGAGTAATATAGTAATTATTAGAGTGATATGTTTAGTCTAAAATTTATAATGAGTTTATTGTGCGGACAATGGATGGAATGGCACTGTTTTTGTATCGGTTAGTCCTCGGCGCTCTGATGGGCTTGATTTTGTTTGAATGCCGAGTTGCATGGCGGGTGGGTGTGGTGTTAGTTGGGAGGAAGTGACGGTGACGTGGGTGTAGCATTAGGTCCTGTCCAAACTTATTCAGTGCCTCACTGTGTTTGTCGGACAATCTTGGCAAGCTGAGGGTGGTGAGGGCGTGTTCGTATCCCTCATACTGATTACCCAAGATAATTCTGCACGCTCTTTTTTGTACTTTCTCTAATTTCCTCCTCTGTGTGATGTTGAGTGATGATGACCAGGCTGGGGAGGCGTACATGAGGGTGGGGAGTACGAAGGTGGTGTAGACTCCCTTTAGATCTGGTGATGGGGTACCAAGGGACTTCAATCTGCGCAGCATGAAGAGTTTGTAAGAGGCTGTTCTGATGATGTTGTTGATGTGCTGGTTCCAGTTAAGGTGGTCGTCTATTGTGTGTGTGTGTGTGTGTGTGTGTGTGTGTGTGTGTGTGTGTGTGTGTGTGTGTGTGTGTGTGTGTGTGTGTGTGTGTGTGTGTGTGTGTGTGTGTATGTGTGTGTATATGTATATGCATATATGCGTAAGTAACCACTAGGAAAAGTAAACTAACGAAGCAGAGCGCTTTCGTATAACTACATCTTCAGTGCAGATACTGAAGATACTTCTTTGTATCTGCACTGAAGATGTAATTATACGAAAGCGCTCTGCTTCGTTAGTTTACTTTTCCTAGTGGTTACTTACGCATTTGTGAACACACGCTCCTAGTGTTTTTATTGCATATATGTATAAATATATAATGTTTGTATACTCCTCCATTCAATAAGTAATGAAAAAATGTCAGGAGAGACATTAAATACGATTTGATCAAAATACTACTTCATGGTGAAGTACACATACATATATTCTCTAGAATGACTAACTGGTAACTTTCTATATTTGTAGGACTGAGTGCAATGGTGAATGTGATGGAACCAGTCTGATTCGGTTTGCCGATCTGTGAACACTTGTCAAGATGCAAGGAAACATGGAGCAACGTTTCGCCATCAAATTTTGTGTTAAACTTAGGAAAACCAAACATGAAGCTTATGTCAAATTAAAGGAGGCCTATGGGGATAAATAGATGAGCCAAGCAAGTGTGTGTGTGTGTGTGTGTGTGTGTGTGTGTGTGTGTGTGTGTGTGTGTGTGTGTGTGTGTGTGTGTGTGTGTGTGTGTGTGTGTGTGTGTGTGTGTGTGTGTGTGTGTGTGTGTGTGTGTGTTGGTGTGTGCGTGCGTGCGCGTGTGTGTGTGCGTGCGTTCGTGTGTGTGTGTGTGTGTGTGGTTTAACAGATTTTATGAAGGAAATGATCAGGTTGAGGATGAACCCAGATCTGGAGCACCGAAAAGTGCACGCAAGTAGGAAAACATTGAGGAAGTG
>NC_134810.1:7938263-7943263 GCF_046742065.1 Oratosquilla oratoria | reverse complement strand
ACCGTTTATCTCCACCAAGAGAGATTTGAGGTCACAGAGTATGAGCGAGTCTAACATTTTTGTTTATATATGTTTTGGATTTTCACCAAAGGTTTGAAGTCATACATGGATGTCTTAGACAAGTCTTTATGCAGGGTCAAGAGGAATCACTGGAAAGATGTGTAAACAGAAGGGAATAAAGTGATTCAAACAACCTGTCTTATCACCAAGTTCCAGCTGAAGCCCTACAGTCGCATGGTTCACCTTTTAGACGTTAACTCTGCTCATAGGATCATCTCTGTAAGAGAGACCAAACCTAAGATTTGTCCTGCCGTATAGCTGCATCAACTTTTCTACACTTAGTAAAAACAACAATATTGAATGTATAAATCATTATTACTGACCTATTTTTTATCTATTCATTTATCATTACTATTATTATTCTTAACCAAATAATTTTCTTCAGCCGCAGAAACACTTTTGTCCCAACGCGTGTACCTATATCTCTTCAGTCTTTAACTAAGCAAATGCTTTTACTACACACAGAAATAATAGCAAAATAGAAAAAAAAGGGAAAAGGGAACTGTCTTTACCCTTGGAATGTTGAATTATAGTGTTATATTTATCCAATTTAACATAATCATTTAGCCGCATTTGATGAAAGCCGTATATACAAATTCGTTCCCAATAGTGTCATTTTTAACAATAATCCAGGAGTGCTTGTTTACTGTGAACGTACAGTTTTGAATACAGGTATGGATTGTTCATTGTCGATAACTACACTGGGTCAGTTGACCGTGTACTGATTTCCTCGCTGGCTTTAATGTGTGTTTGCTGTTGTCCATCATGTTTGCCTAAAATTAAATTTCCTTTGTTTGGTTAATGGAGTTAAGCGTGTATTTTTTCCAATGTTTTTCTCTGTATTTGTATTTAGTTTTGTTTTAATTAACTGCAAGGTTGTGAATAGAAATCCTGAAATGTGTAAACAAAGCTAATATACATTTAGTAAGTTAACATTTAGAATACTTATTTTATGCAAGAGCTATTCTGTAAAAGAATAGAATAATAAATAAAATAAAAAAGACACGTCTGTGCACACAATGGTATGACTCCAACAGATATGATGTGTTTTGATGAAGTGAATGAAATGATCGAGTGTTTAATGATTTATGCTCATGGCTATGTCCACATCTGCATAATCATTTATATGTTCTCAATGTATCATAAACTAAAAACGGAAGGAACAGGGAACGTGGGAGTGGTGGTGGTGGGGGAAGGTAGGGAAAGGTGGTGGGAGGGGAGGGAAAGGGAATGTTGGGGTTGGCATAGCCCAATTCGCCACCGTTCCAGACCTAGAGAATCACTGATCTCTACAATTCTTTAGTTTCTTTACATTTCTTGAAATATGATTCTCACCGAAATACAAATTGTATTTAGTTATTATGCTTAGATTATCTAAAAATATGTAATATTTAATGTATTCATTGTTAGCAGTGACAGGATATGATAAATGTATTGATTATGTGCATAACATACCCTGAAACCAATCCAATAATGTTCCCACGAGTACAATTTTTTTTTATTGTTTTTCAAACTAGAAATTAATTTGCACTTGAACATTGACTACCTATCTAAGTATCAACTGATGATCTATCAGCCTACTGAAATCTAGATCACCCTAAAAACTAGTCCTGAAATGAACGACATAATTTTTATGAAATTAAGACAATCTAAAAGAAGCAAAGCGTTCGACAAGGTGTCCCACCAGAGACTACTAAATAAAGTCAAAGCCCATGGTATAGGAAGAAAAGTGTTTTTATGTATTAGAGCTTGGATCAGTGACAGAAGACAGCGGGTCACCGTAAATAGTGTCAAATTCAAATGAGGGAGTGTTTCTAGTGGAGTTCCCCAGGGCTCGGTTTTGGGTCCCTTGTTGTTCATTATGTACATAAACGACTTGGACAATAGAGCTAATAGTGATATTAGTAAGTTTATGGACGACACTAAATAGGATGCTTAATTAGGTCAGGAGATGACGCCGAGACACTGCAGGATGATCTTAACAAATTGTTAACATGATAGGTGAAATGGAAAATGGACTTCAATATCTCGATGTGCAGCATGTTAAACGTAAGAATATACAACCCCGAAAACAGATATAGCTTAGATAACACGTTTTTAGAGAAAACTGAGAGCGAGAGAGACTTGGGAGCTCTTGTGAGTCCTGACTTTAAATCCAGGAAACAGTGCATTAGCGCCAGGAATAAAGCAAAGAGAGCATTAGGTTACATTGGCTATGCGGTACAATTTTGGTCTCCGTCATATTAAATGGACATAAATTTACTAGAATCAGTACAGAAGAGAATGACCAAAATGATACATGGCCTCAGAAATTTACCTTATGAGAAGAGGCTTAGCCACCTTAACTTACACTCTCTGGAAAGACGCAGAGTGCGGGGTGATCTAATAGAGGTGTTCAAGTGGATCAAAGGCTTTAACAAGAGTGACGCAAACAAGGCCATCATATGAAGACAACAGGACAAGACTTGCTGTAATTGATTTGAATTGGCCAAATTTAGATTTAAAAATGAAATAGGCAAGAACTGGTTTAAAAATAGGGTGGTCAATAAATGGAATAGACATATTAACCATGCAGTGAGTGCTGAAACTATCGGTTGCTTTAAGAAAAGGTTAGACAACTTAATGGATGGGGATGACAAGTGGTAATGGACATGGAACTGCGTAGTGTAGGCCTTATGGCCTCTTGCAGTCTCCTTTATTCTTATCTTCTTATGAAATGGCAAATGGACTTTGCTATCTCAAAGTGCAGCGTGTACGTAGGCTTACACACCCAGAAAACAGGCATAGTTTAGTTAATTTTTTTCTTAGAGAAAACTGAGTGCGAGTTCTAACCATAAATCCAGGAAACATCGCATTAGTGCCAGGAACATTAGGTTTTATTGCCAGGGTGAATATGGATAAAATTACAGAGGTAATTATCAAACTCTATCTGGCGTTAGTTAGACCCATTCTTGACTATGCGATACATTTTTGGTCTCCGTCCTATCGAATAGATATTAAATCACTAGAATCAATACAGAGGAGAATGACTAAAATTATACATGGCCTCAGAGATCTACCTTGCGAGGACAGGCTTAAACACCTTAACACTCTCTGGAAAGACGAAGAGTGCGGGGTGATATAATAGAAGTGTTCAAGTGGATCAAATGCTTTAACAAGAGTGACATAAGCAAGGCCATCATATTAAGACAACAGGGCAGGACTCGCTGTAATGGATTTGAATTGAAAAAAAATAGATTTAAGAATGAAATAGGCAAGAACTGGCTTACTAATAGGGCGGTCAACGAGTGGAATAAACTTAATAACCATGTATAGAATGCTAAAACTATCGATTGCATTGAGAAAAGGTTAGACAACTTTATGGATGGGTATGACAGGTGGTGATGGATACGGAGCTGCCTATTGTAGGCCTTATAGTCTGTTACAGTTTCCTTCATTCTTATGTTCTTTTGTTACTAAGAGCATCCTTTCCTAATAGAGTATCAAATCCCTCAGATTTGATTTTTTAAGTAAAAATACACTGAAGTGAATTTAACCATACAAAATAGTCCCTCTCTATCACATATCAAGTCATTTTTCATTCTTGTCTTTTGATTTGTTCCTTCCGTACTCAAGTATCGAACCTCCTTTATTATGAAGCCCTCCACCTAAAGTCACACGTTCCGATTAATATATATATATTTATTCACTTTTACTTATATATTCATTTACTTCTGTCCTTGTTATATATCTATTCGTTTATTTGTTTATCTATTTATTTATTTACTTGTTTATATATATATATATATATATATGTATGTATATATATATATATATATATGTATAAGTATATGTATATATATATATATATGTATGTATATGTATATATATATACATATATATATATGTATATATATAAATATATAAATATATATTTATATATATACATATATATATATATATATACACATATATATATATATATATATAACCCGTCCCGTCGCAATGTTGGCAGTATTTCTTGATTGGTGGCTGAGAGACTTCAGGAGCTGCAAGTTGCATCCATAACCAGGTTTGATTTAGTGCCTGCGACGGTCTATGCACGCTTTGTTGCAAAGAAACGTTTATACAACAACTTTTGCATAACTGTTTTTGTTGCCGGTGATGACGACAGTTTATGGAGGGAACTTTGTCACGCCACTGACAATCATTCATAAGGAATTTCAATTTTATGACCAGGTACTTTTTTTCTACTCCGGTGAAAGCAATCATTACTTTATTGCTGAAACATAGCTAAAATATGTTCTGGAGTATGCACAGCTACCCAAGCATGTATACGCATACGAGCACATTAAGCATTCATAAATGGACATTAACAAAAACATAAATGCGTGTGAGCGTACACACACACACACACACACACACACACACACACACACACACACACACACACACACACACACACACACACACACACACACACACATACACACACACACGGAGAGAGAGACAGGTAGACATATAGACACAGATGTATAGAGACAGACAGACATACAGAATTACATGTGCACTCGCACACACGCACGTACAAACATTAGCACCTCTGCAACTGGGTCCGAAAAGGTTCAAATTCGATTCCTGTTTACACCGTCGGAGTGAAACAAACAATTAGTTTGCCTCTACAAACACTGTGGGACCAACGGTGGTGATTTGGGCCCAAATGGGTGGCCCATTGGATCATAAACGAGTGTCAGGAAGATGGTATAGAAAACGGGAGAACACGAGTTATTAGAAAACGGGAGATCTCGAATTAACAGAAAATGAGAGGTCACAAGTTAACAGAAAGTGGGTCACGAGTTAGTAGACAAAGGGATATCATGAATTAACACACGAGTTCACAGAAAACGGGAGATCACGAATTAAGTATTTCTTGGTAACTATTGTTGTTATGGAGTGTAGTT
>NC_134810.1:7928263-7930763 GCF_046742065.1 Oratosquilla oratoria | reverse complement strand
ACACACACACACACACACACACACACACACACACACACACACATGCGGGCACCCTCATGCACTCACACGAATCAATTATACATTTTTCATAAAATTTGCGAGCTCATAACGTTTCAAGATGTGGGATGTGTTGAGTGTCCATTGAAGAGCTCAACTTTAGACTAAAGTATAAGGAATGGATGTGACAATGATTATTCCCATCATCTTCTGTTTATGATATGTAATATGTCAACTTTCTGACCTTATGTCATATTGACGATTTCTCTGGGTAATGATGATTGATAATTCTTGCTTAAGGCGCGAGTGTTTTCTCTTTATGTAAAGGTAAGAAGGGGATGCAAATAGGAAGTTGTGGCCTAAAGCTACGGTTACACTAGTCAGCGGAATGGTTGGATTCCAACAATTCAGTTGGATGATTCTCTAATCTTAGACGAAATCCAACTGAATCGTTGGAATCCAATCATTCCATTGACTAGTGTAACCGTAACTTATTCGGATGATGTTCGCGGAAAATGGGTCAAATCAGGACATCTTTATATCCATTATATCTAATCTCCGTATCATCTCTACCTTTATCATTAATCTTACTCTTGCATATATGTATCCTTCTAAGCTTAATTTAATCTTTATATTTTTGTCGCTACCTCCATTTTATCTTTATTTCTACCTTTCCTTTATATTTATAGATTATGTATATTTTTACTCATAGTATTTTCCTTATGTTAATCTAAATATCAACTTAGAGCTAATACTTGCTATAGGCAGTTTCGTGGTTTTAAGTTGATAAAATAGTCTAGAAGCTACAAGAGCATCCCCTAAAATAATAATAATAATAAAAAATAATAATAATAATAAAAAATCAGCATCATTGGGTTACATTATTAAACAAGTACCCAAGTTCCTCTACATATAATCGTTGCTTCGATATTCAGTGACAAGAAAGAGGAACCTCACGACGGATGGCAACGGTTCACTGGCCTTGCCATAGATCTCTCCAGTAGGAAACGTTGGACTGTTGCTGGTGTTGTACGGGTGTGGATAAAAATCCATAAGCACCTAAATGCAAAACATCAATAATTTGTTATAGAAAATAAATAAGTGAGCATTTAGTTAATCCCACTACATAATCTTCAAATACGCGTTCTAAATAATTACATTTCAAGGTTTTTATTCTAGCTAAGGTCATACACTAAAAGAATCTTTGTTTTAATACTAGAAGTTATATTCACCCCTTCCCCCTCCACCCCCATTGAAGAGAGTACCCCTTAGTAAGGATATTTTCATTTTCTGGCTTTTGCCAAGCGATCTCACTCTATCAAGGGTCTAAAAAAAATATCTTCCAAAATCCTCGTCTTTCACACACCTCCTACACGTAGTATTTACGGCCACTACACCCCTTCTTCCAATACACACATTCTCTACACGCATTCTGAAAAGTAAATACACGCTTTAGATTCGTCGTATAGATCGTACGTATTCGCAATACACGCCAGTCGGCCCGTCGGATGTGTAATGAACAGCAAGAGCTGAATAAATATTTCTAACATTCACTCACTCGGCAGTGGTGAGGGCGGGAGGAAGGGAGAGGAGGAGGGAAGTTAGGCAAGGGAAGGAGCGGAGGGAGAGGAGAAAAGAGTGGATGGAGGACAAGGAAGGGAGGAGGTGTAAATAGAAAGCGTACTTCATTGGGAGTAGAGGAAGGGAGTAAGGGGGAAGGAGATGATGTGAATTGGAAGGGAAGTGAAAGGATGGAAAGGATAGGGGAAGGAGGAATGTAAAGGATGGAAAAGAGCGAAAGGAGAGAGTGAAGGGAAAGGGTAAGACTGGTGTGGAGAGAGGCAGATAAAGAGGGGAGTAAAGAAAGAGTAGAGGGGAAACAGATCATGTGGATTGGAAGGGAAGGGAAAGGTAAGGGGATGGAGAGGGTAAGGAAGGGGGAGTGAAAGAGATAGAAAGGAATGGAAGAAGAGATTGAAGGAAAGGGGTGAGAGTGAAGTGGAGAGAAGAAGAGAAAGAGAGGAGGGAGATGGTGTGGACTGGAAGGAAAGTGAAAGAGGGGAGGGAGATGATGTGGATTGGAAGGAAAGTGAAAGAGGGGAGGGAGATGATGTGGACTGGAAGGAAAGTGAAAGAGGGAGGGAGGTGATGTGGATCGGAAGGAAAGTGAAAGAGGTGAGGGAGATGATGCGGACTAGAAGGAAAGTGAAAGAGGGGAGGGAGATGATGTGGACTGGAAGGAAAGTGAAAAAGGGGAGGGAGGTTGGAGGTTGGAGGTTGGAGGATGGAAAGAGTAGGGGGAGGGAGAATTTAAAGATGAAAATGACTGGAAGGAAAGAGTGAAGGGAAAGAGTAAGAGTGGAATAAAGAGAGGAAGAGGAATAGGGGAGTAAAAAGAGAGTAGAGGGGAAGGGAAGGGAAAGGTAGGAGGGTGGAAAAAAGAGTCAGGGGGAATATGGAAGGTATGGAAAAGAGTAGAGGGAAAGAGTGAATGGAGAGAGTA
>NC_134810.1:7915763-7918263 GCF_046742065.1 Oratosquilla oratoria | reverse complement strand
TATTGGAAGCGAGGGTGGGCTAGTGATCTATATGATTGGTTGATGATAACTGGATTTTCCAAAGTCAAGTGATCGTGATATCAATATCATTGTCCTGTTTGCCTTCTCAGCGGAAAAAAAGCGTAGATATCTTAATGCCGTTGACTATTTCACCAAATAAGTTTTCCAAGTGAAATGTATTCATACTTCACATAATTTTTACCTATGAGCATAACGTTACACTTAGATTAAGACACGTCAGCCGCTTTTCAGACAATCAATATAGTTTGTCTAAATCTTCATGAATATCTGGTTGACATAAATGATTATTTGCCTTTCCACACAGCTTAGTGCCATCAGCGAATTTAGAGACAGTAGAACTTAGTCCACAGGAGTAGTCCAACAAAAGGACCTTGAAATTCAGTCGTACCATCTTTCCATCTTGCTTGTTCAGTCCAGTCTTTCAAATTACCTTTTATGCCATGCGAAGCGAATTTAGTCAGTCGTATCTCGTGCGTTCAAAGTCCAGACATATTAAATCTATATAATTAATTTTGTCATAGTTTAAGATAATTGTGGTAAAATTTTAAGAGGTAAGTATTTACGTGTGAATCATTGGTAGCTGTTCTATACCAGACAGTCACTTTAAAATAACATTCTACATCTCTTGCTGGTCTCGTTATTTCTACTATGAGCAAAGACGGTTTTATCTGTTCTGTAGTTTCTTTTTTTCGTTTTTTTGAAAATAGGAGTAATTGTACTGATTACACTCCTCTTGGTTCTTCCTCGACAGTAATAGATTTTTCATATATTGTATAATAGAAAAAAAATATTCTTATTATTTAATCCCTTCAAAATTGTTGGATGCCAACTATCGACCCTTGGTATTTTATCAACTTCAAGTTAACTGCGGGGTGACATAAGTGGGCCAATATTATTCATGATGACCATTTGATCTCTAATGTATCTGCATTTTATTGTACTCTCATTATGGTACCTAATTTCAAATTAATGTATGACTCCAGCTTAGGCTGTACCACAATATAAGCTATTTTAGGATTTTATACATCTCTATTGGACACTTTTTAAATGTTTTTTTTTTTTTTCATTTCATGACGCTTTCGCATCCCAACAGATCTTCCCTGTCCCTTTTGTTAACCCTCTTCGGATATTCCTGAAAACCACAATTAAATCAAAGCTCTCTCTTCGTTTCTTTAACGATCACAAGAGCATTGTTTCAAGTCTCTCTTCCTACGTCTTTTCTGCACCCGTGGGATCTTTGCGCGTGGACCATACCCATGCTGTACATTCCGATCTAGGGCGGATTAGCCACCTTTATTTTTTCATCAACCTTTCATACATGTGGTGCATGTATGTGCGCGCGCGCGTGTGTGTGTGTGTGTGTGTGTCACCATTGTTCACCACGGTCTTGGATCACGTGTTGGACTCGTGATCGACAGCTATTTCCCTCCCGGAAGACAGCTCAGAGCTCATATATAACCGGTCTATGGGTAATACTGTGACCTTATACGTACACACACCTAACTCCCCGCCCACGAGAGTTGATGTAACAACCCGCAGCGTAGCAATACTGAAATTGTTTCAGCTCTTGGCGGGATTCGAACTCGGACCACCGTAGTGGCAGCCGGGAACTCTAACCACCGCGCCACAAGGTGTGTGTCTATTTATGTGTGTGGGGGTTTGTGTGTGAGTTAGAGAGGGAGAGAGAGAGAGAGAGAGAGAGAGAGAGAGAGGGAGAGAGAGAGAGAGAGAGAGAGAGAGAGAGAGAGAGAGAGAGAGAGAGAGAGAGAGAGAGAGAGAGATAGAGAGAGAGAGAGAGAGAGAGAGAGAGAGAGAGAGAGAGAGAGAGAGAGAGAGAGAGAGAGAGAGAGAGAGAACTCTGCCTCACGACCGCACTCCGCATCAAAGACTTCGCATAAGACGGACAAAGGACGAAGTCGAAGCCGTCCCAGTGACCTCAGGAGAGAGTTTGGCCTGTTGGAAGGTTTGAAGTATTTCCTTTTGGATGTCCTCAATCTGAGGCAGTAACAGTAGCGACCACGAAGTCCACCAAAGACTTCTCCATAAGACAAACAAAAGACGAAGTTGAAGCCGTTGTGTTGTAGGAGAATCCGAATGACTTCAGCAGAGTCCAACAAGAAAGAAAAGTCACGTTTTCCAGTTTCATCAGGATCATAATCCAAAGACATATTACTGCAAAAAATTAAATAAATTGTAATCCACGTTTTATTTTTTCTTAAAGTGAGATGACATCGAGTTGGTTTTAGAAACGCTTGGAGTGCAAACCAAGTATCAAAACAAAGGTTTTTTTTATGCATTAAAAAATAACAGTTATATATAACAATTATAATGATTATGGTGATATGGCAAAAGATAAAAACGACAGCATGAGCAGCAGTAAAAACAAAAACAACAAAAATAATAGGAAGAAAAATGAGTGGTAATGAAAATAATAATATCAACAAAAACAAAGACAACAAAAACAACACCATCATCAACA
>NC_134810.1:7909943-7915263 GCF_046742065.1 Oratosquilla oratoria | reverse complement strand
GGAAAGGCAAAAAAACTACTCCCACCCATTTCAACCAAAATTACACTCCACAACCCTACCCACCCTTCCACTCATCTGAGCCCGAGACTCCCCAGTGTCTCCTGGATGACGGGTCATCCCTGCACCCTGCCCACCGCCCTGGGTCAGAAAGCAGTGTCCGCAAGGACACAGTACATCCACCAGCAAGGCCGCTTCATTTAAATCGGCGAACCCCCCTCACAAAAAAAAAACCCCCCCTCTCCGTCCCCCCCTTTGCATATAAGGAGAGGAACGGGGAGAAAATCCCATTCGGGCTGGCGTCAAAATTTACTCACACAATTACTACCCCCCCCCTCCACCCCCCCCCCCGCCCCAGTCCTCCTCATGCAGTCACAACATCATACCATAATACAACCATTCTCCACTCACCTCTGTCTTTCCGTCCTCTCGCCTGGGGGGGGGGGGGGGGGGGGGGGGGGGGGGGGGGGGGGGGGGGGGGGGGCACTTCCTCAACAGACCATGTCCCCTCTTCCCCAAAGCCCCCTTCACCCCAACCATACCACACTCATCCCTATACGTCCCCATCCAATGTTCACTCCCTCTGCACATCTGCCCTTTCCATACCATCTTTTACTATCCTTTCTTCACTCATTCTTTCCATGTGTCCAAACCATCCTAATATTCTTTCATCAACCCTCCTCTCACGCCAAATCCCATTTGTCCAAACCCCCTGTATTCTCCTTCCTCACCTCCTCATCTTTTCTCACTCTATCTAGCCTACCATAACCCGCCACCATACTTCTCAGGAAGACATCCTCATCTTCAAACACATTCAAACTCCTTCTCTCCTTCTTCTCCTTATGTTCCACGTTTCCTGCCACCCATACAGTGGCTGGTTGGCAACAATCCACTCCTTCATAAAGTCTCCTCTTGCGCATCCATTCCCAAATGTCTATTCCTCATTACACTCTTTAAACCACCAAGGCATTTACTCGCTTCTCTCAATCTACATTCTACCTCCACCTTCACTCCACCTTTTCCTGCTACACTTGCAATAATAATAATAATAATGATAATAATAATAATAATAATAATAATAATAATAATAATAATAATAATAATAATAATAATAATAATAATAATAATAATAATAATAATAATAATAATAATAATAATAATAATAATAATAATAATAATAATAAAATAATTAAAAATAATAATAATAATAATAATAATAATAATAATAATAATAATAATAATAATTAATAATAATAATAATAATAATAATAATAATAATAATAATAATAATAATAATAATAATAATAATAATAATAATAATAATAATAATAATAATGGTGATGATGGTGATGGTGATGATGATGAAGTAGATGGTGATGATGATGATGAAGTAGATGATGATGATGATGATGATGAGATGATATTAATGATGATGATGATGATGATGAATGATGATGATAATGATGATGAATGATGATGATGATGATGATGATGATGATGATGATGATAATAAATAATAATAATAATAATAAAAAAAATAAAAATAATAATAATAAATAATTATATATAATAATAATAATAATAATAATAATAATAATAATAATAATAATAATAATAATAATAATAATAATAATAATAATAATAATAATAATAATAATAATAATGATGATAATAATAATAATAATGCAGATAATAATAATAATAATGATATTAGTAATTATAGTAATAATACGAGTAAGAAGGAGAAGTAGATGAAGAAATAATAATGGTATGAAAAAGAAGAAGAAAAAGAAGAAGATTAGTATTAATAACAATAATAATGATAATAATAGTAATGATAACATCAATAGAAATAAATTCATTAATAAATAGGTTCCTTATTCGAGTTAAGTATATTATGTTTAGGCCACCAGATATATTTGATTCTGAATGAGAGTCAGATGAGTGTAGAGTAAATTTGGATGTGATATAAATTCAGTGGTTATAATGGTTCATGACTCTAATACATGAGCCGATAGAACGCAACTCAAGTCGACCAAATCCAAGTCGATCCAACATGACCCGACTCCATCTATTTCGACCGTCATGCATTCATAAAAACATATATAATTTTATCAACTCAAATTGTACAGAGAGGGAGCTAATTTTTGTCACAAAGTTCAGAGTTCAAGAATTCTATCTATGTTTTCACTTAGCAACTTTAATGTTAATTCCCGAAAAAGAGACAAATTACGTTTCATACTTGATGTAACTCATTTGCATCTCTTTTCTTCTACTAAATATTGTCTAACGTGTAGGTCAAAGGTCAAGGTCGTTTTGGGTGCATTTCGGCTGTGACTGAATAGATCTGCATGGACGAACGGATTGAATGGATTTAATGTGATGGAAGGGTAGCAGACGGAAACGGCTGATGGAGGTGGTGGGGTTGAGATGTGATGCTGCCGCTGGATGTGGATGTCAGCAGTGATGAAGATGGCGATGAGGATGATGGTAGTGAATGGCATCTGATGAAGGATTAGGATTCACAAGAAATCTGTTAACCAGTAAATTGTTTTCATTTTTAGGGCATTCATTTACTAATGTGTATGTGGGTGCATGTGTGTGTGTGTGTGTGTGTGTGTGTGTGTGTGTGTGTGTGTGTGTGTGTGTGTGTGCGTGCGTGCGTGTGTGTGTGTGTGTGTGTGTGTGTGTGTGTGTGTGTGTGTGTGTGTGTGTGTGTGTGTGTGTGTGTGTGTGTGTGTGTGTGTGTGTGTGTGTGTGTGTGTGTGTGTGTGTGTGTGTGTGTGTGTGTGTGTGTGTGTGTGTGTGTGGGGGTGTGTGTGTGTGTGTGTGTGTGTGTGTGTGTGTGGGTGTGTGTGTGTGTGTGTGTGTGTGTGTGTATATGATGTTCATGTATTTGTGACGTGTGTGCATGTGTGTGTATGTGCGTTCGTCTGTGTGTGCGCAAATTACAGCAATGGTCTGAAAAGTGGCTAATGAAATTTAACACAAGTAAATACAAGGTAATGCACATAGGTAAAAATAACAGAAAGTACGATTACAAGTTATTTAGAAATTCCTTAACAAAAGTGGATAGTGAAAAAGATATCGGTGTAATTATCAGTAACGATCTCAAATCATCCAAGCAGTGTATTTCAGCCTCTGAGAAAGCAAATAAGATTCTAGGACTGAATACGCGATCTTTTGACTTCAAAAAGTCCATCACTCATTAACAAGCTATATAATCATTAGTTCGTCCACATTTAGAATATGCTGTTTCCGTATGGTCACCGAATCTCATTAAAGACATTGACAGATTGGAAAAAGTACAACGGCGAGTCACAAAACTGATTCCAAATATCAAAAATAAATCAGACAAATTTCGACAAAAACATATGAATCTGTTTTCCTTATAAAAAACGTAGACTCGGAGGTGACTTGATACAGGTCTTTAAGATTCTAAAAGGAATTGACAACATCAAAAGGGACAAAATTTTCACACTGAATGAGAATCAGACATGAAACAATAGTCCCAAACTGTCAGGAAATAAATTTATTTTGGAAGTGGGTAGAAACAACTTCGCCAACCGTGTAGTTAATGAATGGAATGAACTTCCCGCAGAGGCAGTGCATTGTAGTTCAGTTCGAAGCTTGAAGAATCATTTAGATAAACACCTAAGCAAGATACTGTAATGACTCATTTATTTTATATTATTTGCGTATTTGTTTTGTTATCATTTGTGTGTTTGATTATTATTGTTTGATTGATTCTCATTTATTATTAGTTATATGTCAACTTATCATTAGTAACTATTTACCTGTTTGTTTATTATTTACCTATACCTATGCATTTATTTATGTATTTTATTTATCATTTACATTGTTATATTTTTCATTTATTTATTCATTTATTTGTTTATTTATTTACTTATTTATCATTATTATGATTTTTTTGCATCCGACCTAGATATGGACCAAAAGGTCTCCTGTCGGCATGCTCCGCCTTTGTAATCCTTTGTAATCCTTTGTATGGGTGCATACGTGTGCATGCGCGTACATACTTGAACTGAGCTCCTTCATCCACAACAACCAAACTGTGAATCCTACATTCGGAGAAAAATGTTAAAGGAGATCCAACATTTTTTTTTTCTCCAAATGTGAGATTCATTTTATTTTTTCTATTTATTGATTGATTTTTTACGACATTTTAGAACATTTGATTCACTAATATGAATATGCTGAAGCTACTTCTGCGCTGAGGGTACCAACCGGGTCGCCCGGAGTCTTACTTACCATGGTGCCAAAAGGGGGACGCGGGACCTTTCGTGGCTCTTAATTCGGCGAGGTGGTGACGGGGAAGAAGCCCTAATCGTCCTCTTCAGACAGCCACACGTAAGCGCTAATCTCTCGGTGCGAGAGGGGGGTGGGAAGGAAGGAAGAGAAGAAAGAGAAAATGAGTAAGATGGAAGAAAATATACAGGTGGTGGAGGAGGAGGTGAAGTATGAAGAGGAGGAGGAGGATGATTAGGAGGAGAAGGAAGAGGAAGAGGTAGATGAATAGGAGGAGGAGGAGGAAGAGGAAGAGGAAAAGGATGAGGAAATGGAAGAGGAGAATGAAGGAAGAAACGAAGAAAGAAGTGATTGAAGAGGAGAAGGAAGAGGGAAAAGGTTAGATTAGGTTAGGTTAGGTTAGGTTAGATTAGGTTAGGTTAGGCTAGGTTAGGCTAGGTTAGATTAGTTTAGGCTAGGTTAGGCTAGATTAGGTTAGGTTAGGTTAGGTTAGGTTAGGTTAGGTTAGGCTAGGTTAGGTTAGGTTAGGTTAGGTTAGGTTAGGTTAGGTTAGGTTAGGTTAGGTTAGGTTAGGTTAGGTTAGGTTAGGTTAGGTTAGGTTAGGTTAGGTTAGGTTAGGTTAGTTTAGGTTAGGTTTTGTTAGGTTAGGTTAGGTTAGGTTAGGTTAGGTTAGGTTAGGCTAGGTTAGGTTAGGTTAGGTTAGGTTAGGTTAGTTTAGGTTAGGTTAGGTTAGGGTTAATCTAGGTTAGGTTGGGGTTACGTGTCACGAGCTTTAATCAACTGTAAAATGTCCACACCATTAACACTGTATTGTACAATCTACAGCCCAAGCGCGCGTGGTGGGAAATTGTACAATTGATAATATATATATATATATATATATATATATATATATATATATATATATATATATATATATATATACATATACATATATATATATATAATATACATATATATATATACATATACATATATATAATATATATATATATATATATATATCAATTGTACAATATATATATACACTATACATATATATACATTTATAGAT
>NC_134810.1:7902443-7904943 GCF_046742065.1 Oratosquilla oratoria | reverse complement strand
TTTTTCATTGCTTATTAATTTCTTTATTTCTCATATTGTTACTGTTCAACCGAGCTACGGTTGAGGATATCGGCAATCATGCTATGAAACTGATTCTTTGAAGTAGGATTATCTTTTTTTTTTTTTTTTCGTGGGCGAACAGGCTGTTTGATCCATCTGCGTGTTAAAATCGGTGCTGCCCCCGATCAACTCCTGACGCTCCAAACACAATTTTTTCTCTCTATTCAAATTACCGTCTGCCGATTTATTTATGTCTTTTCCACCACTGAACTCATAAACTTGATGACGTAAACTAATATTCAATCAATAATGATAACTATTGATAGATAATGCAACGAATAATAACAAGTTAGATTATAAATATGATAACAAAAACAACAACAATAGCAACATCAACAGGATAAACACCAACAACAACAATAACAAAAATAACAATGATAATAATAATGACAATAATAATACCAGTGGTAGTAATAATAGTGTCAATAATATTAGTACTAATAATAAATCGATGATAATTCTTGGAAAATGTTAAATATTCACAAACCAAGCAATTGTTCCTCATCCGTTCCATCACCCAACAAGAAAAAGAGCACAAAAAAGAGAAACATAAGCAGAGGAAGTGGGAAGGTAAAAGAGAGTAACGAAGAGAGGAGTGAGAAGGGCGGGCGAGAGAGGGATAGCCGGGACGCGGAAGACCCAAACAATGTGCGACAGGCTCTTTGTCGGCGAACTGTTGGAGAACGACGAGGGAGAATACACCGGGAGGGGGGGGGGGGAGGGATCGAGGGAGAGAAGTGCTCATGGGTAAGTAAAGTATTGTTTGTTAGTGATTGTGAGGCACGAGGTAGAGAAATGTAAGAGGTGCAAGAAGAGTAAGAGGAACAGGAAGAGGAGCAAGGAAAAGAGGAGAATAAAAAGGAGGAGGAGATGGTATTGGCTAAGGAGAAGAAGGGAGAGAAGGAGGAGGAGAAAGGAAAGAGGTGAAGTGGAAGAAGGGGAGGAGGGAGGGAAGGGGAGGAGAAAGAGGAGGACGACGGGGTAGGACGAAGAAAAGAAAGAAGAGAATGAAGAGGAGGAGGAGGAGGAGATGAGAAGGAGAAGGAGAGGAGGAGGACGAGGGGGTAGGAGGAGAGGAAAAGGAGCAGGAGTGGATGAGGAGGCGAAGGAGGAGGAGGAGGAGGAGGAGGAGGAGGAGAAGAAGAAGAAGGAGGAGGTTGGCAATGGCGGATGTGATGGCGATGGCAGTAAAGACGACACTGTGATGATGCAGGTGGTCGTGGTGTTCGTGGAGGTGGTGGTGGTGGAACTGGCAGTGAAGTATAAGAGATGGTCCTATGGGATTGGAGCAAGAGAGAGAATGGGGAGCACCTATGGTGTAGAGGGAAGGATCACACTATTGTCAATGGGGGAAATACAGGAAAGTGATAGCTGGGTGGGTTATAGACACTCATTTCTAAAGGCATAAAAACCCCCGTGTAAGCTACCCCTCGTGTAGGGGGAAAAAGCCTTTGGTATATGTATGTATGTATGTATGTATGTATGTATGTATGTATGTATGTATGTATGTATGTATGTATGTATGTATGTATGTATGTATGTATGTATGTATGTATGTATGTATGTATGTATGTATGTATGTATGTATGTATGTATGTATGTATGTATGTATGAAAACCCATCAACTGTATAGAACTATTCACCTTCAGCCAAAACAATTTTCATAATTATTTCATTTTAACCCAGCGATGAGAGTCCCGGCGCGGCGTAGGAGACTTGAATATTTACTTTATATATGTTCTTCTGGCTAAAACAAACGGATTTCGCCCCATAAAAACACCACAGCATTACCCATATGTGAGTTCTGAGCTCTCATTCGAAAAGATAATAGTTGTCAATCACGAGCCCAACACGTGATCCAAGACACGTAATATCAACGCTAAAAGATTTTCAATTAACTCGACTGAGACCAAGAACCAACTGACAAAGTCCAACTTCGATCCAAATAAACCCTGAAGATAAATAAGAGGTGGAAACGAAACGCGGAACATTATTCAGATCCAAACGTTTCGACCTCTTGGGCTTTCTGCACCTCACCTCGCTCTAGCATTAATGTTTCAGCGCGAACTTATACCTATAGTCTGTCAATTTTTTTTTTAGAAAACCCAAAGGATATCATTCAGCTGAAGAGACCTTGGATGGAAAGAAGACTCGAAAGAGAGCAAGAGAGAGTAGGAAGAGTAGACAAAGTAAGGGGAGTACAGGGAGTAGAGAGAGGAGGAGTAGAGAGAGTAGGAAGAGTAGTGAGAGTAGAGATAGAAGAAAGAGTAGAGAGAGAGAAAAGAGATAAAGAGAGTAGAGAGAAAAGACAGTAGAGAAGGGATAAAGCTAGTGAGAGAGGGTAGAGAGAAAGAGTAAAGGGAGCGAGTAGAAAGAGAGAGAAGAGAGAGAGAGGAAAGAGAAGATAGAGTAGAGAAAAGAGTAGAGAGAGAGAGAGAGA
>NC_134810.1:7879943-7889943 GCF_046742065.1 Oratosquilla oratoria | reverse complement strand
TTATCATTAATTCTCTTTTTTATGTGTTATTTATATTTCAGCACTTCCAAATTAATCTTCCTTTTTTTCTAATTTATCTCGAATGGTTTGAATATACGTTTCCATTTATAAAGATTTATCAACTTCACCTAATCATGTTCAGATATTATTTGTTTATTTATTTATCTATTTTAGTTTATTTCATTTTATTTATTTATTATTCATTTATTTATTTATTTATTTATTTTATTTATTTAATTAATTTTATTTTATTTTATTTCTTATTTATTTATTTACTTATTTTTCATTTTTTATTTTTGCTGCGAGTGCCATAGTCATAGACTAAATGGTCTGCAGATAGACCGCTTTTTCATTCTGTTTTGTTGGTATGAGGATATGTAAGTTTGGTAACGTTACATTGCACCGACTCGTCATACTGGGATTGTAAGTCTTCAATCAGAGAAAGGCTTCAGTATAAACCAGTAGTCCTCAACTTCTAGTGCACGGACTATTAGAGGACCATAGACCCCTGTGGGACCACAGACCCTTGGAGGGACCAAGGAGTCTCGCAAGTAAGACCACGGGACAAGAACTAGCAGTAGCTAGTGGATGCATTGCGATTCATATTAGTGTTGAAGTGGTCGTAAAGAGGGTATAGAGTGGTAATGTGTACAGTCAGGCGGATAAGTGACATATTTGTTCAAATTGGGTTAAAAGTATGAAATTTGGCAGGATGTTAGTTAGACCCTTATGAAGATTTTCAGATATGAGGCCATGTCGAACCCTACCCATGAAGCGTATGGTGGCCATTTTTCAAAATGGCCGTCAGTAAACACTATAGATTTGATCAGTCTGGACATTATCTTCAGTATTTCATGTTTATATA
Organism: Oratosquilla oratoria; assembly: GCF_046742065.1. NCBI lineage: Eukaryota > Metazoa > Arthropoda > Malacostraca > Stomatopoda > Squillidae > Oratosquilla > Oratosquilla oratoria. The sequence continues at coordinate 7,889,078 of NC_134810.1, read as the reverse complement.
TTGTTTCTTGTAGTAATGAAGTGTATCATAAGGAAGAGCTCAAGCTGCAGGGTGGTAGACCAGAAGTAGAAATTGACACTATCAGTACTTCTCTCAATACACCATTATTCAAACATCTTCACATCATCAAGTTCTGACTACATCTCAGTGTACTGGAGATTGGCATTTTTCAATAAGATATGCAGGCAGCAAGATGTTACCTGGTGTACATGGCGAGTGCGGGTAATGTGGGGAGTGCCTAGAGAGGTAACTTTAGCCTGTATGAGGGCCTCTACCCACCCACTGTCCTGCAACCAATCTCCTATAATATTCGTCGTCGTCATCTCTAAATGAATACCCCCAGTACCATATAAAATTTGTCTTTTCCATATTTCTCAGGCCATGTCCACTGTTTTTCTTTGCATATGTTAGAGTGGCAGGTCAACTGTGATGACTGGAACTTGTCCTGGATCATATTCATTGAATGGCGCATCATAGCATTGGGCTTTGACTACTCTTGAAAAGAAAGAAAGAAGGGCACTGGTATCTGACGTGATATCTTATTCTGCCTGATGGCTAGCATGGTAGGCAGCCTATGACACATTGCTCCCTCCAAAAACATCTACCAGGTTCATGCCATTCAGACTCCAGTCATCTGAAACAAACATAATGACCTATATTAGATTATTAAAACGCCGCACAAAATTGAGATCCCTTTATCAAATGCTTAAAATACTGCAGAAAGCATTTTTTTTATTACCAATAGACATAAAACAGGTAATTTATAGACTAATATAAATCAGATAGAAAATGCAAGGACATACATACCCAGTTTCTTTCAGTAGTGCTTGTTCACCAGTTGCCCATCTAAGTCGGTATACATCATGGCGAAATATTCCTGGATTGTCCTCCGTGGGATGCTAAAACTAAGAGATTCCAATTCCATGGAAGGAATCTCTGGCTGTAGTGAAAAGGCCAAAAATTACATTCATTTTATATAGAATGTAAGAAAGCATTGCCGCACGGAGGCTATTTTTTTTTTTTTTTCGGTTATCTGTCTTCCCAAAAGGGCTAATTTTGAGGCATTTCTAAGCATATTTTGTGATATAATTTCTTATCTCTTTAAGATAGAGCAACAAACTAGGTACCAAATGAATGAGCAGGATCTATTCTACATATGTATTGTTAAAATTGATCAATTTTTCACTGTGACTTAATATACGAAATTGTTGAAAATCTTGACTTTTTTACTAACCTGAAAACATGACTTTTGCATGGAGCAAGATAAAGCAACAAAATAGTTATCAAATTAAAGCATTTTAATGCTCTTTTGAATATGTACAATCTGATTTGCATTGTACAAAAATTTCATATCATTTATAGTATTTATAGAAAAAATCCATACATTTGATATATATCAGACAAAGTGGAAAGTGTAATTTGGCAACAATTCAAAGCATGAAATGAAACTACCAAAATAATCATGATTATATGTATCAAAACAATGTTACACAGTCATTTGTTAAGTGTTTACTTCTTGAAGCTTTCGAAATTCCGTCTGTTGTATTTTACAGCATGTAAGAGATATTCGCTCTGATTGGGATCTGTGGTGATGACATTTGCATAATCACTCATAATCTTAACTCCACGCTCAGCGATGTCATTCACTACTCTGAGGCTTCTTACGTATTCCAAGGCTTTCTGGTCGTCCATGATTCAACCTGATCTAAGAGTCAGTCAGGTCCAATGCTGAGGAGGTCTAACAGAAGGTGGGATTCCGAACTAATGAGATCTACTAGTGTGGTCTTGGCTGTCGCCTTCTAAAACACAGGTTTTCCCCCAATGAAGCTGTCTGGCTTCTGAGTGGCATGCAACTGAGCAGCAATGTCCTGTTTTTGCTTGTCACTCAGCCTGCTGCTGAAGAGCACAATTGGCAAAGCCTCCTGTGTCAAGTACCACTTGTGATTTTCCATTTTTTGAAGAACTGCTTCAGATCATTTATAGGAGTATCTGCAGCAGATGTTGACATCATCCACATTGGTGTGTAGAACAGCCCCAGGAAGATGTTGAGTCGTTCCAGCTTTGCAACAGTCTTTTCATCATACTCAAGTTGGTCACAAGACATCAGCATCTTCATGGAATATAAACTCCTGGCCATCCATCTGGCCTGGTGAATGGCCTTTAGTCGACACCAGTGAATTCCACGGGGAGGTGTGCCTCCAAGAATAATCACTGTAAGCTCAATCATTTCATTGTAGTCATCTCTCAGTAGCTTCTCAAATGTGAGGATGGCATGAAGTATTTTCCCAAAATCCCCCTTCATTCCCCTGAGCCATTTGCTTCTGATCATCAGGGTTTTGGAAGTGTCTGTTGTCAGTTTTCCCCACACATCCTTGAAATGTCTGAACCAGGAATTCTCTAGACTCTTCACCTTGCCAAATAGCTTTTCCCAGACTGCTGCAATTAGCAATTCTTAGATGTGGTGTCTGCACACCAAGTAAAACACCTTAACTCTCAGCTTTTCTTCAAGCAGGTTGGCAGCTCCCCTGTGTATTCCACTGTTATATGATGCAGTGCCAAAAACAAGGGCAGTTATGACACCTGTAAGCTTCCATGTCTCCAACAAGTCCATTGATGACTGAACTTAACCTGTGCCTGTTGAGCTGTCGATCACAGATACTCCCAGTAACTTCCCTTCGGGATAGGCAGGTGGTCCAGACACGAGCACAGCTAAAGTCTCTGAGGTGGTCCCAGGTTCACTACCCAGGTTGTCTCTGAGTATCTTCCTATCCCAGTATAGAGCAGCAAGCTGGTGATGGTCCTCATTGAACTCAGCCATGTAGCTCTGCCTGGTGTTGTTCCTGGACAGCATTCTGTTACGACGTGTTGTTGATCTAAAATTATTAACTTGTCCAGATCAGCCCCACCAGCTTTCAAGGTGGCAGTAACTAGGGCAGCAACTTAATTATCAGACAAGCCAAGGCGATCAACTGTGTTGCAGATGACATCACATTCCATGACTTTCGTGGGGAATGTCAAAGTCACGCTGTCTTCATAGTAGGAACATCCAGGACGAGGCTGCCGGTAATCTATGTCCTCTGTGTTAGCGTCACTGTCACTGGAATCACCCCCAGATAATGTCATCCACATGAGTAACTGCCTCTTGTTCTACTGCAGCTGTAAAACAATTCAATGTGGTAACCATGTAAAACTTCAAAATAATACAATGTGGTAAGCATGTGAAACTGCAAAATGATACAATGTGGTAAGCATGTAAAACTTCCAACTTATGATATTCAAAAGTATGATTAGTAAATGTATGGAAATATGATTACCTTGTTCATGACTCTGCTGTTGCCTCTTAGTCCGACCTACTTGTTGCTGGGATCTTGTCTCAAAGATTTTGTCATGGCCCGACATGCGACCTTTCCTTTTAGTTCTCTGGTCCTGGTAGAACCTGATGTCCTCATCTTTCTTCTCCCTAGATAACAGTGTTGCTCTCTATATCCTAAATAGCATTGGGAGCTCCTATGTCAAACAGGCTGTCCAATTCAAAGACAAATACACTCCTCTTTCCTCCAGGATCACTTGATTTTCCTTTGCTCTACATCAATATTCTATGTTTGTCATAACGTTTTCATAAAATTTCACGGAAAGCTTCATGTAGTTCTGTCTGGTCATCGTCTTGATCCTAGCCATCTGCCAGAATGGGATGCTAGCTTGAACCGTTTCATGGGCGAGGTCTTAAATCATGGTTTTCACTGTATTTTCTGGTAAACTTTGGAGATAAAGGAAGAACTGAAATGCTTGTATTTTTGTGGGAAACTGGGAATCACTGATACAAGCTGAAGAGTATCCGACCAAGAAGGATTGATTGAGAGATCTGGTGAACGGACGACTTGATGCTTGCTTGTGGACTGCAGGTAGAGGTTCTGAGACATCAACTGTGCATCCTCGTAGTTCCTTGCTTAATGCCATTGTAAAGTATCTTATGAACCGTTTTCTGAATATGATCGAGTTTCTGTGCTGGCCTTGCTTTTGTACTGTTCAGTATTGCCCAACATCATTAACAGGTTTCTATAAATATGAAATGTTAAATTAAATGCTGAAATTATGTATGAGTTTTGGTCTAAATTCACTTAAAATGAAAACATCCATACAAAAACCATGTCTCCAAGTTAGCAAAAAAGCGAGGATTTTCAACAATTTCATATATTTTAAGATTCACAGAGAAAATTAATCAATTCTAACGATTGCTATATGTAGAGTAGATTCTGTTCTTTCATTTGGTACCAAATTTGTTGCACTATCTTGGATAGTAAAAGTAAATTATATCACAAAATATGCTTAGAAATGTCTGAGAATGGGTGCTCTTGGTAAGATAAGCAAAAAAATTCATCCTCCATTATTTGTTTATTATTTGTTTGTTTATTAGTATTTTCTTGATTTTCATTTATTATTGATTATCTGTCAATTCATTATTATTTGCTATTTACCGGTTTGTTTATTATTTATCTATACCCATGCATTTATTTGTTTTATTTATTATTATTCATATTATTATCATTTCATTTATTTTTCTTTTATTTATCATTATTAAAAAAAAATCCGCATCCGGCTTAGTTATGGACCAAAAGGTCTCCTGTCGGCATGCTTTTCCTTTGTAATTCTTTGTAATCCTTTGTAAATGCTTCCATACATTTTAGATAAAAAATGGATTAATATTAGACTTTTTCAGGTCAAAATATATGAAAAAATGCAGTAACGTATAACTATATTATTTTCAACTGGTCTAGCAAAATAAAGTCGAGCATCTATAAAATAGAATTCTTGCCAACTTTTCAGATCTTAGAGCCTGCAAAGAATGGCAAAATATCTACAAGCCTTCTTTATAGATATAGGTAATGCTCTCTCCAATGTATTTGAGGAAACATGATGACATTGATGTTTAGTAAACACTGGTGAAATAGCTAATCTTTCTTGGCTTCCTGAATGTACGTAATCAGCTCAGCTCGGACGAATCCATGAGTGATGTTAGCATTTTCGTCTTCTTCCTTCTTATCTTCAGCATGTTCAGCAGTGGAAGCTTTCTTGTATAGTGCAGCCGAGCAACGAGAATGTTATAGTGCATCTTGTACAGCCATTTATCCTACACTAAGCTTAGCAATTAGCCTCTCATCTTGAAGATCCAGTGCACACTTATGAACATGTGCATCTTGACGGAAAGTTTAAGCTCTGTGAAGAGCACCTGATGCTAATAATGGCTGGTCACAGAAAAAAAAAACCCACAGATCTTTGTTTCCTTTTTTGGTTCCTCTTCAATACTCATTTGGGTAAACTTAGATGAAGGTGTTTCAGAGTTTGGACATTCTCTTTTTTCAGTTCACCGCAACTTGGTTGTGTTGAAATTGATATGGCAAGACTTGTGCCATTTTACCTGCCGTATTTCGAAGGTAGCTCTAACACCATTGCCCTCCTCAAGTCGTCGAATGTTTAGTGCCACTGGAATAGAACGTTTTATACCCAGCCCCTTGATCAGTACGTCTTGATTCTGTTGGACATTGCAAGTTCTCATTTGTGATTGCTTGGCAAATGATACATTTGCTCCAGTCTGTTAGTTCAATGTCTTGAGATGACCCATGAATGTGGGCCGATGCTATCCTGTGCTTCTTACTGGCCATCTTCCCATCACAGCTAGTCAAACCTACAAATAGAAAAGAGAAAATTTAATTAGAACTTGGTATTGAAGCTTATGATAATCATTGATTATGAATACATCTGTTAATAGGACTGTACAAGGTGGAACGTGCTGAAATATAATCAGAATGAGAGTACGTAATCTGTAAAATGTACAAGAATAAGTAAAAATGTCACGTCATAAGATCAGCAACATACTTGATGTGTAAGGAAGGCACTGCTAAAATACTGATTAGTATGTGCTTGATGAATATGAATATATAATGGTTAATGAATAGTATATTAGAAACCTCAGGTGTAAAAAATACACACACATAGAAACAGTATCGGCAGTATAAGTGGTTTAAGATTCTTATATTGTTGTACTTTTAACATACACTTAGTAATGAGCAACTCCGTTGATACATTTCATTGCGATAGTAAACAGTTTATAAATATAAAACCATTAAACCACTTGAATCATATAATGCTAAAGGTAATGTCCATATTTATCAAATTTATATTTATTACCGGCGACCAGAAAAGAAAATGGCTGCCATTCACTTCTTGGGCAGTGTTCAAGATAGCGCCCAATTTGAACAATGTAATGATATTTTGTCACTTATCAACCTGACTAGTATAAGGTATAGGATACATGGGAAAACAGGTTCTGAACCCCTGCGACATGAAGTAATTGTTTTCAGGATTTGGCTGGTGTTCTCGCTAACTAATCTACTACGGCAAGAAAACAAAAGGGAGTCGGTTACGAACTGCCTACTTTTCATCAATAACCAGCGCTTCTATCTTCAGAAACAATGTCACGCCGAAGAAATGGAGTCATAAATTTGGTAAAAGAGGGACTTAAGGAGGGTAGGTTAAAGTAAGAAAGGTTAAAGATAAAAGTGATCATCAATCTTTTTCGAGTAAAGACTGATTTCCAATCATAAAAAGAATAATGCGTGACATTGATCCAAAGGAGTATCTGTCTCTAAAGCCACACCCCTCATAATGGAGAAAAAACTTATGCAGCAAATACTCAATACGGTATGATTGAACATACATAAAAACATAGCGTAAGAAAGTACGAATGAAGGAGGCTGCAAAAGACCATAAGACCTACACTAGAGAGTTTCAGTTTCATGTACCTTACTACCTTTCATGCTTATCCATGAAATCATCTAATCTTCTCTTAGAACAACCAATTGTTTCAGCACTCACTACATTATAACTAAGTCTATTCCATTCATTAACCATTTTGGTGATAAACCAATTCTTGCTTATTTCCTTCTTAAACCTAAAATTACCCAATTCAAATCCATTACTACGAGTCCTGCCCTGCTATTTCAATATGATCACTGTGCTTGTATCACACACTTGTTCAAATGTAAATGAAGACTAAATAAAAATGAGTGGATACAAAAGAAAACACGGAAATAGGAACAAGAAAAAACGCCGAGAAGAAGCACCTGATGTTTGTTCCGACATAATATTACGAGGACTGTATCCAGTCTATATATTGGTCCTTTGTAAATGAGCTCGGCTTCTCAGGCGCGTCTAATTAATTTCCGGTCAATTTAAATGCGAGATGGATTCTCTGAATTTATCTAATGCTTCTTCTGTTCATATACATTCTGTTTTCTGGCTGTCTGTGTTCATCTTTTTTCTTGTTCTTTTTTCTTGCTTATGTTGTCTTTTATTTTATTTTTCTTGCTTTCTATGCTCGGTTTTGTTCTTTTATTTATTTATTTATTTATTTTTGTCTTTTTTTGTGTTTATTTTTTGTTCTTTTAATTTTCTTATTCTTGTTGTTCTTTGTTCTGTTTCCTGATTTATTTTTTATTTTATTTTCTATGTTCTTTTTTTTATCATTCTTCTCTTCATTTCCATTTTTGTCTTCCTTTCTTTTACTTGTTTTATATGTTTTTTCCATCGTTTTTGGGATCAACAGCGGAAACCAATAAATATTGGTCCTGGAAGGACATCATAGACAATGATCTTCAATACATCTCAACCAGTCAACACCATGTCTACCACATGCCTTGACTGTCAAGGCACATAGGGCAAAGGGGGGGCGTTTTCCATATTAGCTAAGCGTCTACTATCATAATTTCTCTATTTCTCATGGATAAATGTTGATAACTTTTTAATTTATACATTATCCCTCCTGTCTACTTCCCCTTCTTAAGCATCTAGTTCCTCAAGGACTCCACATCTTCGGGTTGGTATCATTCTTATGGATGGAAGCGCTGGTTATCACCTCGAAACAATTGAGCATCGTTGCTTGTCCTTGCAGATACGTCAGGGATATTCAGCTGATTTGACATTATCACTGTAGACTCCTGGAGAATCTTTCGATACTAAGTTCTTGAGACTTCGGTCTGATAAAGGCCTGATGGCTTTATTCCCCTAACATGACATACCATTGCAAACAAGCTACGACTTTCCCAGCTATCATCTTCTTCCACTATTAATTTCTTACAGTGATTTTTTTTTCTTTTAATGTGCTCTAGCTAGTACCACACTTTTTCAGGGTGAGGGAGGGGGGGGGGGGCTGAATGGCTCAACCACAGCGAAGGACCTCATTTTGATTATGACGTTCTCCCGTAGGTAACGCTGTACATTCCTCTGATATGAATTCCCCATCAAGCAATCATCTGCATTACAGATGAGGCCGCGGTAATGAGCCGCATAACTCCAGAGCAACAAGTTCAGCCTCCTGGTCAATACTCCTTAATAATGGTGATGAAGACTTGAATTCAACCTAATTCCAGCTTCCAGGAACTCCTTTTATAAGCCCTCAGGGACAAAGAATGTGAATGTTTCTGATTGGAAAAAAAAATCCTGGTTGATCAGCGAGGAAACCCCATTGTGTAACGTTTTTGACGTTCTGGAGGCACCGAACAATATCTTCAGGGTTTCTTCTGCACAGGCATCTTCCCGCAAGCTTGATGGAGATTAGCCTTCAATAAGAGACGAATATTACTTGACTATTGTCATTATGGATGTCACTTAAGAGCCAAAACAATTTACTTAAGGACGTCGGTACGCTATGAATTAAATTTTTTGACAATTTTCCGAAAACTTGTGGAAAACCCATTAGATGCATGCACAATATATCGGTAAAGGAAGTGTCGTACGGCATCATTTATCATTTCTAATTATTTCTTTAATACAGTATCTCGGGTGATGCGATGTCCCTATTTAAAGGGACATGGCGTAAGACTAGCTTTCTACATGACATTTACATTTGATATTTTTGTTATTTATATAAAATTCCAGAAAGGTATGTCATACATCAGTCAACATATACTAACAGTGAGATGTGAAAGCAAGAAACGCGATGTAACAATGCACTGCGTATTGCTCAAGCGTTGTTGTAGACACTTTTTCTTTTTTTCTTTAGTGTGGACCATTACGTAACTAGGGACTGTGTTGAATGATGGGAAGTGGCTCATGCCTGGTGAAACAAAACTCCAGCAT
>NC_134810.1:7872443-7874943 GCF_046742065.1 Oratosquilla oratoria | reverse complement strand
GAGTTAGGCGGGTATGGTCACCGTGGGCGAGAGAGGAGGTGGAGGTGGAGGGGGAGACGAAGGGAGAGAGGGAGTAGAGGGAGGGAGGAGTGGGGGATTTTTGTTTCTATATAATGGGATAGTAGAGATTAAATTGCTATAGATGTTAATGACTGCAGCTTTGTCTCTAATGTGAAAGGCTTCGACTAATTGTAGTCTCCTAGGGTCATCACTCGATCCAATAATTTTGGTGGAATTGATCAATTCATCCCTTCTGAGTACAGAGTTGTGGAAATTCTTATGATGCTCTTTGATTGCTCCCTCTTATAGATGTAAAGATAGGCGATGACTGACTTTACATCTAGTAAAACCAATGTAGGTATGGAGAAGAGGCTTACATTCCTCTGTAGAACAACAATATTGGTACACCACATTAACTCTAATGTGGTGTACAAATATTGTTGTTCTACAGAAGATTTGGAATATGCTATTTCCATATGGTCAACGAATTGTATTAAAAACATTGACAGATTGAAAAAAGTACAACAGTGAACCACAAAACTGATTCCAAATATCACAAATAAATCATACGAAAATCGACTAAAACATATGAATTTCTTTCCCCTAAAAAGGCGTAGACTCAGAGGTAACTTGATAAACGTCTTTAAAGTGATACAATGATTTCACTGCAATGGGGTGCATCTGTGATCAGAGAAAAGGACATTTGTAACCGATAAATGGTGTGGTTACATAAGGAGGACTTAATGCGGGCGAGATAAACTCCAAAACGGGAGTTTTCTTCTATTTATTAACAATGAGGGCAATCTGGTTACAAATATGATAAGATACAAATGGCCTCTCGGCCTGCCTAGCTTTGGCCAGTAGGTTCTTGACCTACCTAGCTCTGGCGTCTAGCCGGTAGGCTCTTCACCTACCCAGCTCTTAGCGTCTGGCCGGTAGGCTCTTCACCTACCCAGCTCTTGCGTTCGTGACATGGGTGTTATAGGTTATATAGGGGGTTAGTGGGCTGTTGTAACTAAAGGCGTTAGTCTCGCTACTCTATGCATTGTGGTCAGTTTAATATATGAGGGTTAGTCCTATAGTTGGTGGATGTTGTTAGGTATATTATATATATGTTAGTTTATGGGTAATATAATAGGGCAGTTATAATAAAGGACTTTTAATAGGTTAGTCTGGTGACATTGGGTAACTATATCTTGTTTGTCTTGAAATATGCTGCGTTAGATGTATGTTCTGGGAAATACAAGGTAAGCAAGAGGGGGAGTTTCACTATGTTGCAAGCATGTGGATCACGGGCGTGGTGGGTGATGGTTAGTAATGGTTACATTGCCGACCAACAGTGTCAGAGGAAGTTGTCGACAAGGTCAGAGACGCTTTTGTTCACAGCCCCAAGAAGTCGACACGTAGATGTAGCCGAGAGTTAAAACTTCCACAGAGCACAGTATGCAAGGTCTTACGCAAACGCTTGAGGTTTACCCCTTATAGGCTGCAACTGGTCCAAAAGTTATACCCGAAAGGCAAAGAAATGCTCTTTGAATTTTGCCACAGTCTCCAGGAGTCAATGGAAAATGATCCTGGTCTGCTGCCAAAGATCATCTTCAGTGATGAAGCAACCTTATACCTAAGTGGAAAGGTGAACAGACACAATTTGAGAATATGGGGACCCAGAATCCTCATGCCAATCTTGAGTTTGAAAGTACCTCTCCCAAAGTGAATGTGTTTTGTGCAGTAACAGAGAGGTCTGTGTATGGACCGTTTTTCTTTGAAGGACCATCCATTACTGGCCAAATCTACCTAGAAATGTTACAGAACTGGTTGCTGCCAAGGCTACAAGTTGCTGAAGGTGATGGCTACATTTTTCAGCAGGATGGAGCACCGCCACACTGGTCTCTCAATGTACGCAAATTTCTCAACACAAGCCTACTAAACCGATGGATTGGCCGTGCTAGACAACACGCCAAGTGTTTTGCAAATGGCCCCCAAGATCACCAGACCTAAATGTGTGCGACTTTTTCCTCTGGGGATATGTCAAAGACAAAGTTTACATACCTCCCTTGCCCAAGACCATTGATGAACTGCAGGAACGTGTCACCGAAGCTCTACGCGCGATTACGCCAGATATGCTGCAGAAAGTCTGGGCGGAGCTTGATTATCGCCTTGATATTTGCCGGGCAACAAGAGGGGCACACATCGAGTGCCTATGATATCAACCCATATCTCACATGAAACTTTGTTAATTTCTGCAACTATAGATACCAAACTTGTATGATTATGAACTCAATATGTCATAATATAATATTTGAAATCAAGGAGTGTTTTTGTGGTCACCCTGTATATATATATATATATATATATATATAAAAGCCCACCGGCTGCGCCGGCCCAGCTACGCCGGGGGCCTTGGCCTGAGGCGCTGCGCCTTAGGCGCGGGCGCTGCGCGCCCTGGGCTACGCCCCTTTTTTGGAAAATAAAGAGTTCTTCTTCGAGTTCTCCTTCGAGT
>NC_134810.1:7849943-7859943 GCF_046742065.1 Oratosquilla oratoria | reverse complement strand
TCGAGATTGTAAGAGAATTGTGAAGTCTCTTGAAGAGTGAGATAATTTGACATTTTGACTTTCATGTAATCAGTGAAGTTATGAATACGCCCAAAGTCTGAAGCAAGGACGTCATATGGAAGTACTTTGTCTGAATCAAAAAGAACAAAATAGGGTGATTCCGATAATATCTTGTTTATGGTACTATTTAGGGAAGCTTGTGTGATAGGAACGTGTCCATCCTAAGAAAATGGAGGTCAGAAGCAAGATGCTGAGCTACATTCATGATTTTTTAATTTAGCGTTCAAGAAGACTATTTGAACTGAGGTGGTATCGAATGGTGCTACATTTTATTATATCAAAGTATTTGCAGAGGGAAACAATCATATCATCATTGAACTCCATACCATTGTCAGAGAGAAGAGTCTTAGGGGTAGTGAATGGACAAATGGGTCTGTCAGCAAGAATCTGTACTTGTTATGCTGTTTTGTCTGCGAGTGAGGCAAGAATGTAAAATTCGGAAAAAAACAGGTCTATGCAGACGAATTAGTATTGGTTTCCACTGGGGGTACTGAGGAGCTTGAGAAGATCGATGGACATGGCATGAAAAGTTTTAGAAGGTGGGTGATAAGTTAAGAGAGGGGCTTGACCGTGAACGTTTATCTATGTAAGCATAGGTATATTTACACTATGATAACCAGGAATGGTGTAATCTGGCCAGAGCAACGAATTTATCCTTGCCAGGGTGTGCAGCTATACGGGAATCATGAAGAAATAGAACTTCAGGAACCAGGGCAGAGAGGACTACCAATTGGTTCTCGGAACGGTGTGATTCGTGTTTATGATCCAGTTTTGCTTGATGATACATAACATTATCAACAAGTAAGTAGTTTAGAAAGTTGGGGTGGGGGGTCTGAAATATCTGTTATGTCCTCTGATTCCAGGAAAAATGTCACACGCTTCAATACAGGGTCTAAACGCTGTGTAGCTTTAAAAAGTTCCTGAGGTTGAGAGTAGTAAACATAACGTTGTTTGTCACCTACAGAATGAGGGAGGTATTGTAATATTGTATTCGAGTGTCGATCCGGGGCAGATTTATTCAACTAGCGGAAGTCAACAGCATAATGGAATGAATCACCTGCTTTAGGAACAATTAAAAGAGGGAAGTTCCATTCTAAGATTGAAGATTTGATGATGTCCTCGGTGAGTGTGTTTACCACATTCTGTTTGCTATAAGGTATCCTGTATGCAGGGATATAGCACGGTTTTCAATTTGGCCTAAGAAGCATGTGATGCTTAATGAGATCGGTGACACCAAGAGGCTTACCTTGGAGAGAATTATGTGCCTAATGCTATTGCAAAGGGAAAGTAAGCTTTCTTGTGCATCAGGGAAATCAAGTGAATGCAAATGGGATTCTAGGATTGGCTCGCGTTTTGGATGCAGATCAGAAGAGGTGGTACTAACAGTTACAGTAGGGAACTGGCTAGCCATGATTTGAACACGAGAAAATCACATAATTTTGTACCTTTATTAAGGTGGAGGTAGAGTTGGTGTTACTGACATTAAGAAATTGAGTACGACCCCTATTAAAAGTGAAGCATAAGGCTGAAAACAGATAAATATCCTTGACACGAGTGGTTTCTGGCATAGAGGCTACATCGCTTTCCGGGGATCAGAAAACACTGATGTTGAGTTTTGTGTATTCACGAGGATGCAGCGTCGTAGGGCTGGTTAGAATTGCGTGAGTGTGTTTGTAATGTGTTAACACTCGAGGGATTGGGGTGGGGTCGATGGAAAGTTCATCCAAGAGAGGGGAGGGTGGGATCCTGAGTTGATGAAATGCCAACGGTGTTTAAAGGGCTTAGTTCCAAGTTTGGCTGATTTAGACATGCAGGAGAAATGAATACGCTAGTTACAGGGAGAAGACATATCCACAGCATGTAATACTGGCAGGTCAAGGGGTGGGGAAGGTACTTGAGGAGGACTGGGGAGTTGAGTGCACAGAGGGAGGAGAAAAAGTGAAAAGATGTACGTGTATCCTCATATGAAGAAGCAGGGCTAATGTCAAGGGAAGGAGTACCGATAACTGACATAGGGACGTGGTCTGTAAGAGACCGCTCGGTTATGTGAATGTTGGGAACAGCATAAGTTGGTATTGGTGTAGGCAAGGCAGGGAAGAAATTGTTTGAATAAACGAATAAATATTGGGAAGAATAAATGGAATTACCATGCTTCTTCATCAAGGCCAAACCTACGAAGGTGTCACCATAGAAATAAACATCAGCTACATACAATATAACTGGAATGAAAGGGGTAGTCTTTGAGAAACTAATATCAAGGATGGCTCCTTCAAAAAATGGAAGTTGGATAACATCTATATTGCAAAGCTTGATATCAGGGGGGTGGAGTCCAGAATGGTGACACGTTTCCTGACGGTGCGGAATTTACGGATATTCTGTGTTCCTATTATGTTGACTGCTTAAACGATGTCTATAAAAAGTGAGAGGGGGTAGTATCTGACGTTGTAACAATTATTAATGCGTAAATCTAAATATAAGGGCAAGAGAGGGTATACACTACACAAGGAGGGCTTGATAGGGGTCTGGGTGACATGGAGGGGTCAATGAAACACGGTGGAAATATTGTGTAGGAAATAGTCATTTAGAAGAAGAGTGATGAGAAGGGGAGGAAGCATGTAAGGTGGGGGATGGTTTTCGTCATTGGGGACATTGGTGCCGCAGTACACGGCAATGGTACGTGGAATAAAAAAAAAAAAAAAAAAAAATCTCCGAGGTTTTCAGAGTACAGATTTGGTGGCAAAGTGATCAGGTTTAGAGAGAGAGAGAGAGAGAGAGAACGCGTTCTGGAATGGGAACGTGGACGTGACTAAAGCAGGTGATGAGAACGAGGAGTTCGTGTTCTCGCGTGAAGTGTTGTTACTTGTGCAACAAGATAAGGTTGTGCGTTTGGGAGCAGAACTGGCTCGCAATTTGAGAACGTGCATTTTCCGAATCTTAGAACTTCCTAAAATTTTTGTCAGTGTGATATTTGGTAGAAACTCAACTGTAGACGCCTTCTCAAGTGTCTTATGATGTAAGTGGGAGAGGAATAAAAATTTGGGGAAGAGGGAAAATCCGTTATCCAAAATCATTGTGTCATTGGAGATCCAGGCGGTTTTTAAAGTACCTTTTAACCACCTTTTAAGGCTAGAGGTTTTCTTGAGGGATTTTTATTTAGTGAGATAGGAACCTTATTAAATGCTTTGGCCAAGTTTTACAAAATAGATAAAAAGCCAACTTGGTCTAGGATGTCAAGAGGTTTCTTGAACTGATCAACGAAGGATGAGCAACTGGTGGTCTCATGGCAAATATCCGATTTAAGGATATATCCGGCCTTTATGTCACTGAAGTCCACACAAGATTTAAAAATTGCTATACTCTGAGAGTCATCAGGAACATTCCTCCTTGTGAATTCTGCATCAGCATTCGCAAGGAAGTTATGCACTGGTATGTTACTTCAGGTGAACTTTGTCAATGAGCAACCATTATTTACCAAGGTCACCAGAACACTCATACTGGGAGAAGATGCAGAGGACGAGAATGCCATAACAGGTGATTGTATTGGGGTAGGAGGAGGAAGTGGGGCTAGAGGGAGGAGGTGGAGATTTGGTATGTTTTGACTTATTCCCTATGAAATGACATTAACGAAATTGTATTGCACAGGAAGGTGTAGACCAGTTTCCAGGATAGTAGATATGTAGATATGAAGATGGATTTTGGCTCAAGCAGACGGTTATGGATATAAAGATTGAACGTTAGTATT
The DNA here is from genome assembly GCF_046742065.1 of Oratosquilla oratoria. Taxonomy (NCBI): domain Eukaryota; kingdom Metazoa; phylum Arthropoda; class Malacostraca; order Stomatopoda; family Squillidae; genus Oratosquilla; species Oratosquilla oratoria. The sequence goes on along the minus strand of NC_134810.1, from coordinate 7,856,141 downwards.
AATAAAAGTAAGGGTAATATAACTTAAAACTACATATACAGAATCTATATTGATGCATTAAACTAAGCCAGTATAGCATATATAACAATATTAACCGCAAGGAAAGAGAAATGAAACAAGGCTTGGAAGGTTGAACGCGGACGCAGTAAGCACTGATTGTTGGTAGACTCTGGGCGGCCCGTTCCTATGGAGATTTGCGCAGAAAATGGCGAAGCACCTAGTGTACGATGTCTACGTCTACGGCGTCCGTGGGTGAGCATTTGTAGAGCACAAAATTAAGGCATAGTAACTTAGTAATTAGTATATGTAATGTAGGAAAAATGCAAAAACATAAAATGAATAGGAAGCTAAGTAGCACTAATAAGTTTTTTGCGAAAACTAAATGAGGTTACGGGACTGGCAAGATCGTAACTCTGGACGACGATGGCGAATGGTTGGAAGGAAACGCGTAGTTGCAACATACAGATCCGTCCCACTCAAACTTGGAGATACGGAAAGCCACACAGGAAATAAAGGGTAAGCTGCGGCAATAACAGGAAACTTGATGGCGTACGAAGCAGGCACAGTAAAGAGATGTATGCAGGTCGATGCACAGCGTTCGTTTGTGGGGACGATGCAGCGAAGAGGGTTGCCTCATAGAGACAATGGAGAGGCTTGAGGGAGCAAGAACGTCATTATAAGACCAGTGCGTCTGTTGTGGTCATCGGAATATTGCGTAGATGTGGGTTTGCAGGGGCTGTTTTTCTGAATATATGATCATGTAGAGTAACTCTTATGGAGCAGAAGGTAAGAGGTGGTCGAAGAACAGGCAGAAACAGCTACACAGGTGAAGAAGTACTCTGAGAGAGCGCCTGGGGTTGTATTCAGAATAGAAAATAAAATGGTTGAGTAGTCAGCGGGTGACCCAGGAACGAAGTTTTGGCATTTTCAAATATTCACTTGTAATGGGTTATCGCCTCAGCTACCACCACTTTTTCACCACCTGTTGACCTCAGGAATGAATCCATTCACTAGTGGTGTAATTAAACACAGCTGTTCACTTACTGTTTATTTGTGTTTGACACAACGACCTACGCTGTTTTTTACGCACGTACTCCAACTCTCGGTACCATTATGATGGCTTGGGTGACTTGCGACCCTACGCGTACAGTGATCCTATAGGGACGCCTTTGAGCTACTTTAAATGGTAGATATTACACTGAGTCTTAACTACAAACAGGGATTGAATTGTATATACAAATATACAAACGGTGATAACAACACTACATGAAAAAAATTGATGTTGATGTATACTCACTTTACCTAATTTTGAATTTAACTGAATTGTGAACCATTATTAAAGGATTTAAGTACAATCGTTTATGTATGGCAGAAGTGAGTTCATATTGTTTGTAGTGAATATATTCTATATCTAGACAGCCTATTTGGCTGACTTGGTTTTCAAAATACGTATACAAGACTCACGCACTATGTATTATGCATGTAATGCATGCATGTACGTATTTATGTTTGTAGGTAGCATGGCCTGAGGTATAACAACAGAGAGAAGATAGATAGATAGATAGATAGATAGATAGATAGATAGATAGATAGATAGAGAAAGAGAGAAAGAGAGAGAGAGAGAGAGAGAGAGAGAGAGAGAGAGAGAGAGAGAGAGAGAGAGAGAGAGAGAGAGAGAGAGAGAGAGAGAGAGAGAGAGAGAGAGAGAGAGAGAGAGAGAGATAGGGGAGGTAAAAAGGAGAGGGGGAGATGGATGGATGGAGTGGGTGCGAGGAAAGTAGGAAAGGGATGTCGAGGTGAAGTGGGAGAAGTCGAGAGAAATATAAAGAAGCAGTAGGATTAGGTGAGAGGGCATGACCCCTTGATTGACCGCATGGCTGCCGCGGGAAACTCTAGAGGTGAACATCTCACCTGGGGAAAGGGTGTTGGGAAAGAACGAATGCATTTTCAATCAAGGGTGGGGGTGGATTTCTTTTAATGGGTGAGGGAGGGAGGAGATAAACCTGGAAGGTATAAGTTGAGGGCATTTTTTTTTATATATACATCTTTTTGATTCGGTAGGATATTTTGGGACTGATTCCCAACTCCCATTCTTTGGGCCCCTGAGAATCCATAGCAGCTTCCAAGAGTGTACCCAGACCAAAATCCAGTAACAGATAATGAATGCCATGTAATTTTCGTCAGTGTTGAACTTATATTCAAAAGGGGTAGGGAACAACTTTACACTGATTACACTGGAGAACAATGTATTTGGTGAATTGACAAAAGTACATGTTTTTACTATTTAATTCGAAGATACTGAATTAAAATCTTAAGTCAGATTCTCTCTAAATGCTGGAGATTTTTCGTAATATCAATAACTAATATCATACAATAACTTTCATTTTGTCACGCCTATGATCATGCCCTGAAATAATTTTGAATCTTCCTTTTGTGTTATTTATAGTAAAACATTTTTTTTGCACAAACGTTTTATTGCATATGAGAAGAAACTTGAATTACACATTAGGATTACAAATACCATAATCAAATAGATGCTAATTTATTAATGATCGTACATCAGGCTGAAGGACCTCTTCTTGATTTCAATCAGGCAAAACATTGCGATTGTAACTCTTTCTCTTGTAAGGTTTCTCTGGATGATCTCTTTTAATCGTCCAGTAGTAGTCCGCCATCATGTGTCTCTCCCAGTGACCTTGGTAGCGCTCTTTCATCGTCATCAAATCTTAATGGAAGCGTTCCCCTTGTTCGTCACTCACGGTCCCCAGATTCTCTGAGAATCGGTCGAGGTGATTATTTAGATGCATCTTCACAGTCATGTTGTATCCCAGATCACGATATGCCAAAAGCATATTAGTAACCAGATCCTCGTAGTTATGCGCTTCCCCCCCCCCAAGAAGTTACGAACAAGGGTAGAAAATGAGAGCCAGGGTGCCCTCTCTTTTTCATTCACGGTGTTCACGAATCTAGAATAACTCAGAAGTCTTCGGATTTGGGGACCATGGAATACTCCGGCTATTGCTTTTCCTATGACAAAGCAGGAAACGCCGATACTATGTATTGAAAACAATTATTATCAGTGCTCAACGCCTTTGCATACAGTTTCATCAACCCTAGTTTGAGGTGAAGTGGAGGGAAAACGATCTTCTCTCGACTTACGATTAGCTCATTAACAATGTTTGGCATTCCTGCTTCCAAAGTTTCCCGAACTGGCCAATCGTTTTGGGTCCAGTGTTTTTCACGGGCTCAACTGTCCCCACATACAGATATAGCACGGAAACTTTGTATAGCCCTTCTACTGGCCAAGGAGAAAGTTGGCCATCTTAAGGTCTATACATATGATCAAATTAGGTTTATGGTACTTAAAGTAAATATATGACCATTCTTATGTCTTCGTAAGTTTCTCGTAGATGAACAGAGTGACCAAGAAGAACTGCACCAATGTCATTGCCATTATACAAAAGTACACACTTGAGGCTACTGGAGCTATCCAAAATTATTCTCCACTGAGCAGGGCTATAGGTGCCAAGTCCCAACTTGGTAAACAGACCAGGAACGCCGTGTCAGTATACAATTGTTTGTCCTCAGAGAAATATTTAACAAATATACTCTCTTTTGTTCGGTAATATTATGCCCGTACCGACTTGTCAGGTATGTGTCTTTCACTCAACCTGGAGGCTAAAAGTTCTGCAGCTTTCTTGGAGAGCGCCAAATCACGTATCAAGTCATTCAAATCCTCTTGATTGAAACAGTGAGGAGCTAATGGCTGTTCAGCATTTAATGATAAATCTGCAGACTATGAATCCATCCCGTGGACGTCCATATCAGGTACATCGTTTTCATCATCGGAGGAAGCATATCCATTGACAATCGGAACTAGTAGAGACTCAGAATGAGGTACTGGCCGGATCTACGAGGGAATGTTGGGGTGGTCGATTTTGTGTCAATTTTTCTTGCCAATCCCTTTCGTATTCACCAAACAGAAATAACAATATGATACATGATCCTTTAGTTCCCGCCATACCATGGGGATTTCAAAAGGAAGACCATTTCTCTTTCCTTTCGTCCACTCACGAAGGTGGTCCACACAACTATGGCAAACAGCATGTGGGGCCCACTTCTTATCTTGATCGACAAAAGGAACATCAAAATATGCCTTATAAGTGTTGATCACAAAGTTTTATATATTAAGTCTTTGGCGAATTAGCATGTAACAGCCACATATGTAGCAGAAAGTGTCTGGATTATTAACGCAATCTCCTCTTGACGAAGTCATCACTCTAACATGAGACCTGAAAAAATAAACAATAATGTCAATATTTTGTACAATAACACTTATTGCTATGTAATGTGAAGTATTTGCATTCTTCAGGCACCCTCTCTGTACTTCCGGAGGACAGTTTTCGGAGAAACTAGAAAATAGAAATAACTATAGCATGTAGGTAAAAATGAATTATGCATTTGAAATCAGCATGAAAAAACGACTTAAAATTGGTAGATGAATTGAAGTCACCAGAAAATGTTATTAGAATTGTCCCCCTGTGTTATTGATGACTGTCACTTGCCTTGGTTGTTCGAACTCGGAAGAATATATTGGCTTCGGTCAAATCATGAATCGAAACGTCCCCTTGTGTAAGCCCTTTCATGCACATCAACCTTGATATTTCTATCACATAAGAACGTGACACCTCAAACATTTTTATTTATCTATTACATATATTTGTTTATTTATTTATTTATGTACTTATTTATTTATTCATCTATTCATTCGTTCCTTTATTTATTTATCTATTTATCTATTCACTTATCTACTTATTATTTTCATTTATTAGAATATTTGTTTATTTACTTATCTATTTATATATCTCACCATAAAGTCACCATCACAAGACCAGATCAGAGACCCTGGAGACAAGAAGTGAAGTTTGGAAGTGATAGACGAGGAATAGGATAGAACGACGCGACGACACTTCTGAAGAGATGACAGAAGATCAGACAGACAGCTTACGAGTACCTTCGCTACGGGTGAGGTAGTTGGCAAACTGGGGCAGACAGGCCTTTCTTTCCACAGCCTCTCACATCGAAGAGGTGGATTTTTAGAGGTATTAGAGGGCAGTATAAAGGAAGGATATCAGATATTAAGTGATCTATATAAGTATTTTTTATCTATTACTTTATTTATCTATCCTTTATGGAAATAATTTTAAATCATAAAAGAAAATACGCGCTTCTCGTCCACAGTAGCATCAGTTGGATAAATAAAATTACATGACGACGACGGCCAGAATAACATGAAAAGGGACACCTTACATGGAAGGGAAGGGTGGTTGTGCGAGAAATTGATTAATGATCCAATCAAGCTTAATTAAACGATTTGATGAAATACAAGGTGGCGAGAATGACCTGGACTCAGCATTTTGTACCAAGACAGTCAGGAAATATAGCAAGCATGTGTCAGCCAGTGTGAACACCCAACATCTGTTCTTTCTCTCTGGGTTTTATCACAGCAACCTCTCCCTCACCTCCTCCTCCTCCTTCTCCTTTTCCTCCTCATCCCCCTTCTCCCCTTTTCTTCCCCATCCTCCTCCTCTTATTCCTCCTCCTCCTCCGTCTCCCCTCTTCCTCCCATCCTCCTCCCCACTTCCTCTTCTCCTGATCCTCCTTTTCCTGCTCCCCAACCTCTTTCTCCACCTCCTCCTCCCTCATCTACCTCCCCCTCAAACGATAGTCACACCACACCTAATTCTAGGTGAAATCTCAGCAATATTCCTATCACTCTCCCCTATTTTCAATATCAGTTCACTAGAATCAGTACAGAGGAGAATGACCAAAATTATGCAAGGGCTCAGAAATTTACCTTACGAAGAAAGGCTTAGGCACCTTAACTTACACTCTCTGGAAAGCCGCAGAGTGCGGAGTGATCTAATAGAGGTGTTCAAGTTGATTAAAGGCTTTAACAATGGTGGCACAAGCAATGTTATCATATTAAGACAACAGGGCAGGACTCGCAGTAATGGATTTATATATTAGATAAATTCATATTTGAGAAAGAAATAGGAAAGAATTGGTTTACTAATAAGGTTGTAAACGAATGAAATAGACTTAGCAACCATGTAGTGAGCGCTTACACTATCGGTTGTTTTAATAAACGATTAGACAACATTATGGGTGGGGATGACAGGTGGTAATAGACATGTA
>NC_134810.1:7842443-7844943 GCF_046742065.1 Oratosquilla oratoria | reverse complement strand
AAAATCGAAGTAGGTGAATAATGCATATATTTACTATCTATTTATTCATTAGTTTTATTCTATCTACTAATATTTATCATTATTGATGATTGATGTTATTATTATTATTATTATTGATGATTGATGTTATTATTATTATTATCATTATTATTATTATTATTATTATTATTATTATTATTATTATTATTATTATTATTATTATTATTATTATTATTATTATTATTATTATTATTATTATTATTATTATTATTATTATTATTATTATTATTATTATTATTATTATTATTATTATTATTATTATTATTATTATTATTATTATTATTATTATTATTATCATATATATTAATACGATAGCGTGTGTGTTAGCGTGTGTGTTATTCATTTATTTTGTGTGTCTCGCAAAACTGAATGGTTGAAATAAGGTATGTTTGTTCCGTAGACTTTATATATATATATATATACGATAGCGTGTGTTGTTTATTTATTTTGTGTGTCACGCAAAACTAAATTGTTGAAATAAGGCATGTTTGTTCCGTATACTTTATTATTATTATTATTGTTATTATTATTATTATTATTATTATTATTATTATTATTATTATTATTATTATTATTATTATTATTATTATTATTATTATTATTATTATTATTATTATTATTATTATTATTATTATTATTATTATTATTATTATTATTATTATTATTATTATTATTATTACTATTATTATTATTATTATTATTATTATTATCATCATTTATTTTGTGTGTCACGCTTACAACAAAAGCAACGACCTTCCATGGTGTCGAAGTTCTCGAAGCTGCCGAAGTTCTCGAAGGTGCCAAAGTTCTCGAACGTGTTGAGGTTCTCGAAGGTGTCGAGGTTCTCAAAGTTCTCGAAAGTGCCGAAATTGTCGAAGGTGATGAAGTTCTCGAAGGTACCGAAATTCTCGAAGGTGCCAAAGTTCTCGAAGGGGCCGAAGTTCGCGAAGGCGCCGAAGTTCTCGAAGGCGCCGAAGTTCTCGAAGGCGCCGAAGTTCTCGAAGTCGCCGAAGTTGTCGAAGGTGCCGAAGTTCTCGAAGATGCAGAAGTTCTCGAAGGTGCCGAAGTTCTCGAAGGTGCCGAAGTTCTCGAAGGTGCCGAAGCTCTCGAAGGTGCCGAAGTTCTCGAAAGTGCCGAAGTTCTTGAAAGTGCCGAAGTTCTTGAAGGTCTGGAAGGTCTCGAAGTTCTGGAAGGTCTCGAACTTCTGGAAGGTCTCGAAGATCAAATTAAAATGAAGAAAGAAAATATGGACAGCTCTATATAATTGAAACAAATGAAGCATTAAATCTGAGGTCATATGCTAATCAAAATTCTAATTGCTTATATTCAGTTTTCGAAAAAATATCTCAAGCAATGATCGATAATCTTTATGTAGGGGCATATAGAAACATAAGAACTGTCGAACTTGAAGAGCAACAGAGAGCTATATTACAAAATATCCCTCCCAGAAAAATAACCATGCAATTTATTGCCGGCCCTGATGCGAGGAGACATAATAATGATAAACACCATATGAGGACGAAGCCTTTATTTGTACGACGTTTCGCTTATTACAGCTTTTTCAAGTACAAGTTGGGATACAAATGCTTGAGATTAAATGAGGGGAAAGGAGGGAACGGGGAGAGAAAAGGGGGGGAAGGAAGAGGAGGAGGAGGAGGAGGAGGAGGAGAAGGGGGGGGGGTGGGATTGGACACTGGGAAAGGATGAGAATGCTGGCCCAAACGTACGTGGGCGAAATGTCCACAAAGGGTGGTTTAGATATTTAATATTTTGCTGGCCATGGGTATTAGGGGAATAATGTGAGGCGAGATGTTAAACATGCCCCTGTTTTGTTCAATAGTGTTCGTTCCTTGAATGATTGCTGCTTCTAAACACTTCCTGCGGATTTTGTCTGGTTCCCGTATCAGCAGCTCTGCATTCTTCCGGCAATTAGTGAGTCGGACGGTATGTGGTTGGTAATTTTGTAGAGAATAAAAACGTAACTTTTCTTTGATCAAATTATATGGAAATCACACATTTTAAAGAAAATAGGTCAAATAATGCAACCATATGCTAATTTTTTATATAAAATTGTGCATTTCAGCAAAAACAGTCCTCAACACTCCTCATCACTCATTCTCGCTAACTGTCTGTACATCCTTGTCGAGCACTATATATATATATATTTATATATATATATATATATATATATATATATATGTATATATATACATACATATATATGTATATATATAAATATATATATATATGATATATATATAGACATATATATATGTATATATATATATATATATATATATAATTAAATGAATAAATGATTAAATGGAATCGATATAATTGAGCAAATGTAAAATAGAAATAAAATAACCATAGATTAGTAAACAAATAATTGATAGATAAGGAAATAGATAAATATAAAAACAAGCAAATTTATCTAATATATGAAGAGAAAAATAATAGA
>NC_134810.1:7832443-7837443 GCF_046742065.1 Oratosquilla oratoria | reverse complement strand
CAGATTTCTTCTTGCGTTTGTCTTCTACTTCAGCCCTTTTCTTTTTCTTTTCATGAGACTTTAAATGATCCATGTCAATTCCAGCTATGCTCGACTGGGAACGATCCTCTCGTTGGCTCAACATGAAGGCTTTATCTTCTTCATTTTTCATCATTATCAGCGCATCTTTGTGATCAACGTCGAAGATTTCATCTAAGTCATCACAAAACATTTGTTCCTTCATGAGCTGATTCTCCGAATCCCGCAGACGATTCTTCTTGAGACCTTCGTATTTCGTAACCAGGTCTGTAAGCTTTTTTTTTTTTTTTTTTTGCGTAAAATAGCGTTGTTGTAGGGATTTGGGCATTCGCCCAGAACAAAAAAACTGCTTCCACAACTGCCTTCGCGCTCTCGGACTTCGTACACTTCAAGTCGAGGTGATGGTAAAAGAAGTGCTTTAGAACTTGACCATTGGACGGGAGTCTGGAACCAGTAAGTTCTTCCTCAGAATGTCCAAGGAACCAAACTGATGCTGCACGACGTCTAGCCATTTCAAAGTTCACCTGCGTTCTGCAAGAATATGAGAAGAGAAAATTAGTTGTTGTTTTTTTGCATGGGGTTAAAAAGTGAACAATATGAGCGACCTTTAAATCTTCACAGATCATTGCATAATTTGGCACAAATTCAGCTTATATAATTAGGAAACGGGGCAACATGCAGCTGAAAGTATACACGCAATTTGCAATTTTACACTATGGGTTTGAAACACCCTAATATATATACATATATATATATATATATATATATATATATATATATATATATATATATATATATATATATATATATATATATATATATATATATATATATACACCTATCCGAGAGCTGACACCTTGACGTGGTGGATAGGGTTGAGAATCTTAATGACTACAAAAGCTATGTCGATAGAGAGACAATCTCTGTAGGGTCACCTTTATGAACAGGTTTTGTAAGAAAGATCAGACAAAGAGGAGCTCACACACACAGTCGCAGGACCCACTGCAAACTGGCACGTCCCTGATGGCGAACAGGGAAACTCCTCATAGATATATGGGGTACCGTCATAATGATGGCGTGGACAATTGGGCACCCTATGGATATAGGGCTTCACCGAATATAATGAATAAGGTGACACCAGAGAAATATCTCACCAGAAACCAGTTGGCACGGAGTTGAGATTATTGCCAACCCCCGTTCATAGCCACTATGAACAGCACAACCAAAACAAAACCGGGCGTTCCTGTTGGATCCAACCGCATTGCATCGTGTGCTTACGGGCAGTGTGCCACCGAATGTGAGTAAGCACTGTCCAAGCAGATCCAAGTCTTGGACATCAAACAACATGAAGAAAATGAAGATCTATACCTACAACGTAAGAAGTCTCTCAGAAGATCACTGGCTGGAGAGTTTAATGGAAGAACTAGACAGCATCAAGTGGGACATCGTAGGACTGAGCAAAGTCCGAAGAGCGGAAGTAAAGCTGATGCAATTACAAGATGGTCACCACCTGTTCTACTATAGAGGTAAGGACAAAGAAAGATCTAGTGGAGTAGGATTCTTGATCAACCGAGAGGTTGCTGGTAACGTAGTCAAATTCAATAGTTTGTCAGGGAGGGTAGCTTGGATTGTGATTAGGCTGTGTAAAAGGTACTCTCTAAATATAGTTCAGGTTTATACACCAACTAAACAGAGTTCAGACGATGAAATTGTGTCCTTCTATGATGATTTAAGTCAGGCAATAGATCAAGAAAAAGTAAGCACACGTTGATAATAGGCGACTTTAATGCTAAAGTGGGGAAGAAGATGGGCGATGAGACGTGCATTGGTAATTTTGGAGTAGGTGAAAGAAATGACATAGGCGAGATGTTATTAAGTTTTGCAGAGAACTACAACATGAGGATAATGAACACTTTCTTTCAAAAGCGTGTAGGTCATAAATGGACGTGGAGAAGTCCAAATAGAACAACAAAGAACGAAATAGACTTCATATTAGGAGATGAGAGCAAAAGCGTTAACAATGTTACGGTGATAAATAAAGTCAACATAAGTAGTGACCATAGAATGGGAGGTTGCGCAGCTAAATTCAATTTCAGAGCCGAGAGAAATAAACTAATTTTAAGAAAGAAAATAAGCCTTGCAAATGTTAAGGATAATAATAAGAAATTTCAGTTAGAAATTCAAAATAGATTCGAAGCTCTAAAAACTAATGAGGAAACCGTGGAAGATGTTAATTTGAATTTAGTGAATATCATTAGAGAATCGGCAGAGAAAGTAGGAAGTACAAAAAACGGTAGAGAAAACAAATACTCCAAAACTACAAATGACCAAATTAAAAGAAGGACCATGCAGATTAAAAGCAGGAGAGACGTAACAAGCTTATCAACAAAAGGCAGAGATTAGAGAAAACAAAGAGAAACATAGAGGAATAGAGGAAACTATTCGGAAGGGAAAAATACTAAAGTGACCGAGCGCAAACATGCTTTAGGAAGACAGCAAATGATATATTTGAAAGATAGAAATGGAGAAATAATTAAATGTAGAGACAAAATGGTAAAAAGAGGAGAAGAAATTTACCAAGAGCTTTACTCGTCGAAAGTCGTAGTTAAATCAGTAAATTTAAATGTAGACGTTAGTAGTGTACCAGATATTACAAAGGAAGAAGTAGAATTTACTCTAAAAACTATGAAACGAAGAAAAGCACCCGGGGATGATGGTATATCGATAGATCTGTTGAAAGACTCACACTCACTCACTCCGGTGGTGGTCGGGCCACTTGCTGACCCCTCACCGCTAGCACCAAATGCCTTCAGACTCTACGGTCCTGTGCCACTGTCATCCAATCCCGGACATCTGCTCCAGCCCTTTCCAGGTCCTCCCTCACGTTATCCATCCATCTTCTGCGTGGTCTTTCTGGGAAACGTCTTCCTCCTACCATCCCATCCATCATCACTCTCATTGGTATTCATTCTTGTTCCATTCTTGCAATGTGGCCGGCATACTGCAGTCGCCTTGACTTTATGATATTAATGATGTTTATTTGGCCTGATGTTTCCCTTAGCTCTTCATTATGCCGCCTTCTCCATTCTTGGTCTAGTTCGTCGAATACTGGGCCCAAAATTTTCCTTAGTACACTGTTCTCAAATACAAAAAGACTTGTTTTCAATTTTCTTAGGCTCCAGGCTTCGCATCCATATAATAGAATGGGTTTTATTATTGTATCATATATTCTTAGTTTGGTCTTTGTTGATATGCTCCTTCTTCCCAGTGTATTTTGGAGGCTGTAATAACATCGGTTGGCTGATGCAATTCTTGATTTTATTTCAGTGTCCATCAGGTTTTCGTCTGTTACAATTGATCCAAGACACTTAAAGTTTCTGCATACTTCATATCTCACGCCATTGTTTTTGGTTAGATGCATTTACTCTGTCTTCTTAGTATTCACCAGCAGTCCTACTCTGTTCGCTGTCTCTTGGAAATCTCTAAACATGTCCTTTTTTCCATCTATAGTCCCATCTATTAAGTCGACGTCGTCGGCATACGCCAACAAATTCACTCTCCCAGACTCGAACTCTACTCCAACATTATCCCTCTCCACTGCTCTTACTACTCTTTCTAGTAGTAGGTTGAACAGTAGTGGGGATAGAACGCACCCCTGTCTCAAACCACTCTTTATTTCAAAACTTTTCGTCTTCTTGCTGCCAACCCTCACCTGTGCTTCTGTGCCATCATACGTTGCCTTCACTAAGTTTACAATTTTGATTGGTACTCCAAATTCTCTGAGGATTTTCCACATGGATGATCTGTGTACACTGTCATATGCTTATTTGAAGTCTACAAACATATGCCAGTGATTTATATTAAAATCCCAGCTCTTCTCCAATATCTGTCTGATCGTAAACAGGTGGTCTGTTGTTGATCTCCCCCTTCTAAAGCCACATTGATATTCGCTTAGTATTTAATTTGTATACGGGGTCAGTCTCCTATAAAGTATTTTTGCAAATATTTTGTATACACAGGATAGTAGTGTGATGCCTCTGTATTTTCCACATACCCTTTTGTCTCCTTTCTTCAGTAATGGTATAATAATTCCTTTCTTCCAATTTCTTGGTACCTTTTCCTCTTTCCATATTCTTAAAATAAGTCGATATATTTTATTCTTCAAGTACTCTCCTCCTGCCAGAAGCTCTCCCACTACTCCATCTTCCCCAGGTGCTTTATTATTCTTTAGTTCCTCTATGGCCGTTCCTACTTCGTTAATTGTTGGTTCCTATACTTCTTCCTCATTAATATTATCATCATTTGCTTCCTCATATGGTGTATCTGGTTCTGGCCTATTCAAAAGTTCTTTGAAGAAATTTTCCCAACAGCTCAAGATTTCTTCTTCTCTGGTTGCTATGACTCCATTTTGGTGTATAACCATATTTACTCTGGGTCTATACCCGTTTCTGACTTTCTTTATAACCGCATATTGTTCTCTTATCTTCCCTTCTCCTAAAGTTTCGATTTTATCCAGATTGTTGTTCATAAATTCCCTTTCTTCCGTCTCTTGATTCTCTTTGCGTTTCTCCTCTTTTGTATAAAATCCTCTTTATCTTCTTCACTCCTAGTTTGTTGCCACTTCTGTTTAGCTTTCTTTCTCTCTTCTACCGCACTTGTACACTCCTCATCATACCATTCCTCTCTTCTATTATTCTGCTTATACCCAATAATCTCTTCTGCTGACTTGATTATGCATTCCTCCAGCATTTTTGTTTCTTTTTCCATGTCCATCTCTTCCTCTTCTGTCATCATTAACACCTCATATCCGTTTCTGATTTCCATTTGGTATTGGTTACTTAATTCTAGCTGTTCTAATCTCTCAGTCTCAATTTTTTTTTTTTTGTGGTTCGTTTCGCATCTTCTTCTCTAACTCAAGTCTCGCCTTTACTTTTACCGTTAGTAGTAGGTGATCTGTGCTGCAGTCTGCGCCTCTATAGCAT
>NC_134810.1:7809943-7817443 GCF_046742065.1 Oratosquilla oratoria | reverse complement strand
GTAAATATGGGTAAAAGAAAGATGATGAGATGAACAGAAGTAGAGGATGGCAGTGAATTGGAAGTAAGTCTAAAGGAGAGATGCTGGAGGAAGTGCATAAGATTAGGTACTTGGGATCACATGTGGCAGGAAATGGAGGAATTGAGGTGGTGGTAAATTGTAGACTGAGAGAAGCAAGTAAATACCTTGGGGGATTAAAAAGTGTTATGAGATATAGGCAATTGGGAATGAATGCATAGAGGAGATCGTATTAAGGGGTTGAGTGTGCCGACTGTTTTGTATCGGGCAGAGACTTGGAATTTAAGAGAAATAGAAAGGAAAGGTTTAAATGTGTTTAAGATGAAGTGTCTGGGAAGTATGGTAAGTGCTATTAGGTTGTATGGAATAAGCAACAAGGAGGTGAGGAGAGTGTGAATAGAAAAGGAGATGAGATAGAGATGATGAAAGATTATTGGGGTGGTTTGGGCATATGGAAAGAATGAGTAATGAAAAATTAGTAAAGGAGTTGTGGAAGGCAGAGGTGGAGGCACTGAATTTGAGGGGACGACCGAGGATGAGATGGATGGATGGGGTGAAGGGGGCGTTGAGCAAGATGGAAATGTCTGTTGAGCAAGAAAGGGAGAAGGGAGGAGATAGGGATGAGTGGAAAATGACTGTGCATGGGTGATACTATTATGCAAGAAAGGGAGGGATGGGTGATGGGGAGGTAGCGTGTGTTTATGTGTGACTAATATTTTGACGTCTTCTCTTTTTCTGCACGAGGGGACGGAGAGAAGGGACAGCCAATTAAGTGAAGCAGTTTTGGTATGGATGTACTGTGCCTTGTTGCATTACGTTTGACCCACGACAGCTGGTGGATGCAGGGATGACCCGTCATCCATGAGGAGCTGAGATGGGAGGGATGGAAAGTGTGGTGGAGGGGAGTGAAATGGGTGGGAATAGGTACGTATCTCTGATTTGGCTACCTCCTTACAAGGGGGAAAGTTCTTGGTATATAAATAGATAGACCCATTTAGATCCATTTGGTCTGATATGGACGGTTTCCGGAGACTTCAATACAGTTTAAACTTAAGAAGGAATCACTCGGACGAATGTATTTGTCTTGCATTCGGAATAGAAGAGGCCCCATGGAGATGAATACAAGAGTCCGTCCGTAGACAGAATAGAAAAAAAAAAAGCGCAGCCAGAGCAGGAGAGGCTAATCGAGGTTGACTGTCATCCTTTGATTTTCCATGAGTACAACAAAGATGAACATAATAGGGTGGTGACGACCAGGAAAAGGACCACTCAGTAGGGCAAAAATTAAACATGAGTGACCCTCCTCCTCCTCCTCCTCCTCTCTCTCTCTCTCTCTCTCTCTCTCTCTCTCTCTCTCTCTCTCTCTCTCTCTCTCTCTCTCTCTCTCTCTCTCTCTCTCTCTCTCTCTCTCTCTCTCTCTCTCTCTCTCTCTCTCTCTCTCTCTCTCTCTCTCTCTCTCTCTCTCTCTCTCTCTCTCTCTCTCTCTCTCTCTCTCTCTCTCTCTCTCTCTCTCTCTCTCTCTCTCTCTCTCTCTCTCTCTCTCTCTCTCTCTCTCTCTCTTTCTTCACTTCCCTCTTCTTCTCTTTCATTTTGTTCTTTTTCGTCTTCTTCTCTTTCTTCTTTTTCTTCCTATTCTCTATCTTCTTCTTCTTCCTTCTTCTTCTCTTCCTCCTTCTCCTCCTTCTCCTTGTCCTTATCCTTCTCCTTCTCTTTGCTCTTCCTCTTCCTCTTCCTCTTCCTCTTCCTCTTCCTCTTCCTCTTCCTCTTCCTCTTCCTCTTCCTCTTCCTCTTCCTCTTCCTCTCCCTCTTCCTGCTCCTCCTCTTCCTTCTCCTTCTTCTCCTCCTCCTCTTCCTTCCCCTCCTCCTCCTCCTTTTCCTCTTCCTCTTCCTCCTTCTCCTCGTCTTCCATCCAAACCTCCCCTCCCCTCGGACCCTCTCTCAACTTGATCTTGATCTTCCGCTATTTGGGAGTTTGATATAAAATATTCATCGACTTGATTCCTTCACCACAGTGACGTCATCTATGGATTCGTTGGACTGGCTTTGGTCTGAAAGGGGTTTCTATTGATCCAGACCTTTCGACTGGATTCCCCCCTACTCCCGACGACCCCCTCCTTCTGCTGCATAAGCTCACCTTGCTCGAAACAAATTCCACACATTTTATCATCATATACTGTGTCATTCCATGCAGCATTCTTATATGCCAGGAGACTCGTCTAAAACCAAAGATGTTGATTTTCATTTATTTTTTGTTAACCTCTCTATGACTCTATTTTTCATATGAATATAAGCACTGTGCCACAGTACTAAAGGAGTTAAGAGACCTCTAATGGGTGAGGGGGATCTATTGTGCACTCATTCCCTCATTTTCAATAGTTCTTTAACAATTTTGTGAAGATCGGGATACCACGGGACCGACCTAGTTCTGGTACTGTATAGCTTCTTTCCCACATCCTTATGTCTTCATTTCTCTTACATATAAGAATATATATTTTATTAATTCTTTGCAATTATTAATTCATTCGTATGACATTCACTACACGTTTACTTTTTTTGATTAGTATAGTCATACCATCACGTTTTTTTCTAATAATTAATTGATCATTTATATTCATCCACCTTACTTAAGTATATATATATATATATATATATATATATATATATATATATATATACACACATATATATATATATGTATGTATATACCGGTATATATATAATATATACATATATCTGTATACACATGTACATATATATATATATATATATAAATATATATATATATATGTGTGTGTGTGTGTGTGTGTGTGTGTGTGTGTGTGTGTGTGTGTGTGTGTGTAAAATATTATTTCCATTGTTCATACATTATAGACAACGAGCAGAAATCCCATCGTACTTTCTTATTAATCATACTGATTTTTTATTTATTCATTTATTACGACTTCCGTTCATAGGGAAATGATGACCTTCAGGCATCATAAAAGAATTTATGTTCAGCAGAATAGCAGATGTATCTACAATGTATATGCATGCATGTATGTATGTATGTATGAACGTGTGTACATATTGCATTTATACATGTATGTAATGAGAAAAATTATCTGCTTTGACAAAGGTTTGTATTCTCCGAGTGCCTCCATATCTGTATTTATCTGTTTATTTAGTATTTATTCATTTATTTGTCTATTTATTTATTCATTTCTCTCTCTCTCTCTCTCTCTCTCTCTCTCTCTCTCTCTCTCTCTCTCTCTCTCTCTCTCTCTCTCTCTCTCTCTCTCTCTCTCTCTCTCTCTCTCTCTCTCTCTCTCTCTCTCTCTCTCTATCTATCTATCTATCTATCTATCTATCTATCTATCTATGTATCTATCTATCTATCTATCTATCTATCTATCTATCTATCTATCTATCAATCTATCTGGCTTTATTTTTCCCACCCTTTCCCTTCCTCCTCCTCTCTCTTTCTCTATCTCTATCTCTCTCTCTCTCTCTATGCATATATATATATGTATACATATATATATATATATATATATATATATATATATATATATATATATATTCTATTTTCCTTTATCTCTCTCCCTCTTCCTTTCTTCCATTTCTCTCTTTCCCCTTTCTTACCTTAAGCTGATTTTGTGGCATTACTTGTGCATGTTGTATCAATCGTATTGTTTCTCCTTAGATTTGTGTTAAATTTAACATTGTTTTAGTTTTCTATATAAGTGATGAAGCTTTGTACCCAGTTCCATTGAACATCTCCCATTTTTACCTAGTTACCTTCATCGACAAATACACATCTAAGTAATTCAAGCTATTGAACATTACACCTTCGAAGTCCTTCGTTTTCTGGTCTCTCGATGTTTTCAATACGCTTGAGTGACACTACATCAAAAAATGCGATTAAGTTGTTTGTTTCTACTTGTTTATCCCCTGTGATCTTGTTTTTGGAAAGTTTCTGGAAGGGCTCTAGGGGAGATACCTGACGAAGAAGCCTTCGTTCTCATAGCAAGGGTACTGCAATACAAAACCACCTTAGTCATGACTAAGCAATTTGCACAAATAGTACAATTATGATGACACAATGAAAGTGTTGTTTACATATTTATGGTGGAGTTGTAATAGTGATAATAGAAGTTATCGTGGTAATACAAGTGATAGTGGTAGTAGTACTGGTAGTAGTAATGGTAATAATTGTCGGATGTTCTTTGAGGAATTGTCCCAAAGAGCAAACAAAAAATTAACTTCAGATTCTAATGGAACATCTTCCAATTGATTTGAGAAGGAAAGTAGTGGTGGCATTCTACCGTCTAACAAGAGAGCTAACCGATACAAAATATAGTTTCAAGAAAAAAAACATGACATTGCCTGCGACATGATTGGTCAATGGATGATCTGCAAAATCGGTACCTATCCGGAAACACTCTTTCAAAGCCAATCACCCAATGGTTTATATTGAAGGTTTTACTATACTTACATGTGGCACCAGAGTGTAAATGATCTCACATTGTAAATGATTCGAAAGGTGGGCCAAAATGTGACAACTGAACCAATGATACTCTCCTTGAGAGGTGAAAATTTCAGCCATCTGACCTCAGAGAAGTGATTGACAACAGAATGGATGTCAGTGTAAGAGGTTTTCGGACGAGGTAACAGAGGGCTTTCTTTGATATACGAATCAGCCCCTGCAACATTAGCTCAACATCTGAGGCGATTCACTTGCGAAAGAAAAAGGAAAATATATTGAAATATACGAGAGACGTATACAAAATATGGTCCATGGCTCAGTCATTTTATTAACTTTACTAGTATCAAGGGGGAATGAATACAACATCAAAGACATTTTATTTCGGTTTGCAGAAGTGATGGCGGAGAAAAAATCAATGACCAAAGAAAAGTATAGTAGCTTGGAAGAGATGTAGACTCTTTCTCACTCCCGAGGTTAACTCTCCTTTGCCTGAGAGACACCAGGTCCTTCCTCCAAAACTGACACATACGGGGACCTCGAATTTGAGTAGACACTCTTTGGAGGCCAAATAATTGAAAAAAGTAAAAACTAACAAATATATTGGTAAAATGAAAGTGGTAGTGATGGGTGTGGCGTTGGTAGTGGTGATTGATGATGGTAGTAATAATGATTGCGGTAGAGGTGATTTCGGCTGTGGTGGTGATGCCTGGAGGCCGTGGCGATTGAGGTGATGGTAAGGTCTGTAGTGGTGATTACGTTGTTAGCTATCGGGGTGATTATAATCTCAGCTGTGGTAGTGGTTATGATATCGGTTGCATTGTTAGTAGTATTCTTTATTATTATAACGATAACCACAACAACAGTGATGATAATGTAGAACAACATTCCAGAAAAAAAAACATTTGTTATATAACTTACTTGTCTGACGCATTTATATAACAGAGGATTCTGAGCGTCTGTACATGTCAGATATGGAAATGAAAAGCTGTGAAAACACCTACTCCTTCGAGTCATAATATGCATTCTATAGTCTGTACGCCCCAAGGAGTCCGTTCAGGGTGTAGTGATTTACTACTACCACATCAAGCTTAGTACATGCCTCTCTCTCCCTTATTTCCCATCTATGTGCTATTTGGTTTCTTTATATCCTGCATATATATATATATATATATATATATATATATATATATATATATATATATACAAAATAACCACAGGAGAAGAGAAACTTGTAGACAGTAAGTACTTTCGTACATTACATTTAGTCTGAAGATGTAATATACCAAAGTACTTACTGTCTACAAGTTTCCTTTCTCCTGTGGTTATTTTGCATTTTTGTATCACGGTGATGTGATTGCTTGCATATATATATATATATATATATATATATATATATATATATATACATATACTGTGTATACATATATAAATATATATATATACATATATATATATATATATATATATATATATATATATATATATATATATATATATATTCATATATGAGATATTGGCAGCTTAAGTGTAATGCAGTCAATACACTTGGGACATTGTCACCCCTTCGGTCCCGATTCATAATGACTGAAGACTTGATTTCTTCTCACACACTTTTGGTAATTATAACTTTTGCATTCTACTTTCTATTGCCCTTCTTAAATATCTTCTTTACTACATAAGTGACTCCACCTAATTAGTACAATATATGTGTATATATATATATATATATATATATATATATATATATATGAATATAAATATATATATATATATATAAACATATATATATATATATGTATATATATATATATGTATATATTTCATATATATACTGTATATATATACATATATATATATACATTATATATATATATATATATATGTGTGTGTGTGTGTGGGGTGTGTGTGTGTGTGTGTGTGTGTGTGTGTGTGTGTGTGTGTGTGTGTGTGTGTGTGTGTGTGTGTGTGTGTGTGTGTGTGTGTGTGTGTGTGTGTGTGTGTGTGTGTGTGTGTGTGTGTGTGTGTGTGTGTGTGTGTGTGTGTGTGTGTGTGTGTGTGTGTGTGTGTGTGTGTGTGTGTGTGTGTGTGTGTGTGTGTTTCTCTCACTCTCTTCCCCTTTCTTTTCCTGTCTTCTTTTCCATTCTTTTACTTTACTGTTTGTATTTCTAAATGTAGTTTTTCAGTTTGATCCTTTCTTATTTTGCAACATTGGCATTGTTCGTGCATCACAGTATATATAAATAATATTGTTTAACACTAGATCAGCGTTTAGTAAGGTGACATTCATCTGAACGTTTTTGAATAATCTTTTTTCACCACATCCAGAACAATGTTATTTTTTTTCTTTATTATTCAGTGGGACTACCACGTGTAATCGATCTCCCTTGTTAGCTGGAGCTCGGATTAATAGATTAAACGCATTATATGAATTCTCTTTTGCATGTGGATAGCCACTATTCGTCCACCACCGAAAACAGGTCCAACTGACCTGAAGATAATTGGGGTGACCCATGGGATGGAGGAATCAGGTCAGACCCAGAGACAACACACACACCTGCCAATTCGATGCGCTAAAATGGACACTCCCATGACATTGGGTCAGAAACAGATGACACAACTTTCACAATTCTGACACATTCCACGTGTTTTGTTCTGCTAAAAGGAAGAGAACTGTATTCAGCTGAAGACTGACCTCTTTTCTAAATAGGCTCTCGGTCATTTAAGTCCTTCAGAATCCGACCATCCTTAACTATATACACGTCCTTCGGGTATGTATTAAGTACTGCCAGGGCAATTTCTATGTAGTTACGGTTTAATTCGTGATTGGAGACTATCCTCTGCTTAAAGAATAATGCTATTTACAGTAATTCTATGGCCTGTGCACTCCTAGGAGTCCTTTCAAGTTGTGGCATACGTTGTGATTTAATTGTAGCAATTCTGCCAAGTCAGCCTTGGTATATGCCTCCCCCCCCCTCTCTCTCTCTCTCTCTCTCTCTCTCTCTCTCTCTCTCCTTCTC
>NC_134810.1:7794943-7807443 GCF_046742065.1 Oratosquilla oratoria | reverse complement strand
AAAATAAAATACATGGCTGTGAACAAAAACACGAGTAGCAAAAAGCCTCTAGCGTAACACTAACGTGAATACTTCAGACCATACAACAAGGACTAAATGTCCGCAAAGAAATGTCAGGGGTAAACGGCTAAACTACAACCAAACGAATAAAACCAAACAAAAATACGAAGAGTAAATGGCAGTAACATAAAGCAAGTGTGACAAAAACATCAAAACGAAACCCAAAAGTAAATACAGAACCTAATCCAAAGACGTAAAAGAAAGAAAGTGGACCAAATGTCCGCCGCAGTAAGAAGTGGTGGACAGGCGGAAAAAGGGGGGCTCAATAACAAATGACTTCATTACAAGCAGACAAATAAAAAGCAAAGAAGATGACTGTGGAAAAAGGGAAGCAAACTACAAATGTGAAGGAGGACAAAATTCACGGGAAGGGGGGGGGGTCGAAGAGGTGCATTGGGAGACCGCTTACGAGAAAGGAAGTCGGCCAAACGCCAACTGGTGAACAAACGACAGGTCGAAAAGAAGCAACGGAGAAAAGAAAAACAGAACAGAGGAATTAGCCTGTGTTACTCCTCGTGCCTAAATAAATAGGGTTGAGGTCAATGCATCTGTTTATACAGTTGCTCTTAGTTTCCCATGCTTCGAGGAATAGTCTTTTCTTTTTGTTATTTTCTTTATGTAGAGTTGTCACTCCATCCCAATCAATCATGTGTTGGTGTTCTGTAGTGTGTTTGTACAGGGCCGATTTCGGATCTTCTCGCCTAACTGCACGTTGGTGTTCTCGTAGTCTAGTGCCTAGTTTCTTTTGTGTTTCTCCTACGTAAACCGTGTCACAGTCCGTGCAGCTTATTTGGTAAACTACACCGGCCTGTTGAGTAGGTTCTTCGGTGTCTTTTACTTTGGTGAGATTTCTGTGTAAGGTGTTGTGGGGTTTGTGTGCTACTTGTATTCCTTTGTCACGTAAGACTCTAGCAGTAACCTCTGAAGCTCCTTTGATGTAGGGGATAGTGACTCTAGGCGTGGTAAGTGGTCTCTGTTGTGGGGTGTCGGTGGGTCGTGCTTTTGTCCATTTCCGTATGGTACTGCTGGGATAGCCGTTGTTCCGGAAGACTTGTAAAAGGTGTTTTCTTTCGGCCTTCTTGGATTCCACAGAAGAACAGACTTTATCTACACTGTTCCATAAAGTCCTGATCACACTCTTTTTGTGGCAATCTGGATGGTAGCTATCAAAGTCCAACAGTCTATCAGTGTGGGTGGGCTTTCTGTAGACACTTGTACCAAGGGTGTCACCTTCGCGCTTGACGCAGACGTCCAGGTTGTAGTTTAGCCGTTTACCCCTGACATTTCTTTGCGGACATTTAGTCCTTGTTGTATGGTCTAAAGTATTCACGTTAGTGTTACGCTAGAGGCTTTTTGCTACTCGTGTTTTTGTTCACAGCCATGTATTTTATTTTTATTTGTATTTTGTAGTGTATTTTTGTTTATAATTTAGTCGTTTGTCCCTGATTCTTCAGTGCGGACATTTGGTCCACTTCTATTTACTCTTTGTCCTGTTGTTGTTTACTATGTGTCACCTAAGGTCACTTTTTCTTCGTTTGTTCTATGTTCAAAATTGTAACTTTTTATTTCATTTTATTCTAATTGGTATTTAATTTGTATTGTAATGTATGTTTATTTTATTATTTTATTTTTATTTTATTTTATTTTATTTTATTTTATTTTATTGTAATATATGCGTTGTACAATTGACTGAAAGGGTGAACCTTTCCCAGGTTTACCATTTCAGCGATTCATAAGGAGTTCACATTCTTGTAACCGTTATACCCCCTGAAGACGATTCCTGGACGGGAATCGAAACGTCGGGCAATTAAACCCTTCAATTGAATCTGGTGTTTACTGTTTTCCAATATGGATCCCAGATTCCAAATCTTCTCTTACACACACACACACACACACACACACACACACACACACATATATATATATATATATATATATATATTCAATTTATGTATGGAAATACTGGATTATATTTTCATCTTTTATTTTCTATGCTATGAACTTGAGAGAAAAATTATCAATAGAACTAGAAATACATCAAGTGCAGGACCCTCACGACTGTTGGTACATGGATACCAGTGTATAGTTTTGAGTTGCGAAAGTACAAATAAAAAATGGTCTTCAATTTCTTGGTCCAACAAAGAAGAAATAAAAAGTGTTAGAAAAGTAAGACACTAAATGTTAACTCGATTGACGATCTTGTCACAATGTTCGTGCGCTTAGCACGAAACCCAAATAACCCAAACAAACCCTCACTGTGTTCAGCGCTTTGCGCCGGGTCGTGATTCTCTTACGATGCTAGAAATACATCAATTGTAGGTCCCTCACGACCGTTGACATAGTTTATGAATGACAATATTCCGAAGAACAAAAAAAAAAAAAAAAAGTCCTCACTGCATTAAGCGCTTTGCGTCGGGTCGTGATTCTCTTACAATGCCATTAATGTTCTGAGCGCGTTGCATTTTTTTTTTGTGCAACGAAGTACAAAAAAGAAGACACCAAATTTTAACCCGCATAGCTCTCATGTCATAATGCTCGTGCACTTGCGCTTTGCGTGATACTCAAAGGATCCAATAAAAAATTCTCACTTCATGAGGAAAAAAATCTATTCAAATACAAATATTTTATAATTACCTTGGTAAGTATACTCTTTTCTAATAAATAAGGTATTATATTTGTATATATATTCGTATACATGTACATTTCATTCGTATATTCATATTCTATTTTGAATACTTAATTATATGTATTTGTAACAATGTATTTCATTTTTTTCGTAGATGTGTATGAAATTATAATTAATTTTCTGTACATGTGTGAAATTGAGTAGTATTTTTTTACGTCATCTGGTTGAGCGTTCAAATAAGAGAGGTTCTTACCGTGTTTACCCGAACAGATTGCAAATGGAATAAAAATTGAGTAGACAACTTAGGATGTATTTGAACCAGAATATGATAACACTTTTGTTTGTTCCGCTTTGTTTAATTATCTTTTTTTTCTTATTAATTATATAGATAAATATCTATTTTTATATCCTAGCACATAAATAAATGACAATTCAGAAATCTCTTATTTGCTAAAATAATTTTTTTTTTTTTTTTTTTTTTTTTTTTTTAAGTGATAGAATTCCATAGATCCGCTGGAGTCCCGCAGATCCATTGTTCCAGTAGATCTGTTGGTGCTGGAGTCCCGCAGCTCCATTGGAGTTCCACAGACTCGTTAAAGTCGTAGACCTGCAGATTCGTTGTAGTCGGAGTCCTGCAAATCCGTTGGAATCGGAGTCCTGCAGATCTGATGGAGTCGTGTAGATCTGGTGGATTCCTGTCGGAAGCACTTTCTGCCGGAGGCCGCTAAATGGCGAAGGCCGAGTACCCAGCTAAGTAGGGTCCGGTACGGCCGGTGGCTCGTTTATTTGCTTTTTCATACATATTTTTATTTATTTATTCACTTGTTTAGTCATGTATATATGTATGTATTTTTGTTTTTCTACCAATTTATTTATTCTTACATCTATTTGCTTATCATGATCTCAATTTAGGAACGTGACCCTAGACATCGACCTCACCTGGTGACTTTGGGCAGTAGCTGAGGGAATACATGAGACACTCGAAGTCACGAAGAACGAAGTAGAGGGACCCACAGGCCCTCTCTTCTTCTCGCATTTCCCAGTAAGTGTGTTGAGAAAGAGACTTGAAAATTGTCTCTGTATCTGATGACATTTGAATAAAGCATGGTGGATGGGGCGGAGGGACAGCTCCGTCTCTAAGATATAGTCCATCTTATCTTCTTGGTCCTCTTTTTCTTCTACGCTATATTTTGATTCTACGCTTTCTCCTTCTTGCTCCTCTTCTTTTTCATCGTCTTCCTCGCCTCCTATTTCTTCCCCTTTTTTTTTTATATATTTTTTAGCTTCCTTTTAGTCCTCTATTTCTCTTTTTTTGTTCCTCCTCCTTCGCTTGTTCTTATTTTTTTCCTTTCTGTTTGACCTTTAATTTTTGGCTATCGTCTTTCCTCGCATTCGTCTTTACCTTTTCTTGTCTTGTCCGTTTTCGACGTCTTCGCCTTCTTCATCTTTTCCTTGGTCTTCTTCTACTTCGTTTTTTTTTTTTTTTTTTTGTCTTTGTAATTTTTTCGTGTATTTCGTCTATTTTGCTTTTTTTCAGTTTCTCCTAGTCTGACATGCTCGCCATCTTTTTCCCCTTGGTCTTTATAATCCTTATCATCCTCTGTCATGTTTAAGCAGTCCAGCGATAAATATATCAACGTGACTTTTGTGTGCATCACTTCCCAGCACCTCCTATAATTGATTTCAGCACCCCAGGTTGGGAAACGCTGGTCTACACCATCTTCATTGTCATCGACTTCATCATCTTCATCGTATTCATCATTTTCACCATCGTCTTCAGTTTCTTCAATGTCTCCGTCTTTACTTTTATTATTTCTCTGTCCCCCACTTTGTCTTCATTTAAGCCTTCATCATCTTCTTTCTCGTCTCCACATGTTTCCGTTTTATTTCTTTATCTATTTTTTCAGCAGACTCTCACTCGAGTTCACTTGGACTCAGAGATCCTGATGACTTCTGCAGCTTGTTGTTCGTCTCTGGAAGTAGGTTGACATGTGTCCCCGAAGTCTTCTGTTGGGGGGCGGAGCGAGGCTAATTATGTTACAATCTCTTCTGGTGCCTCTGATTACTCCGTTTCTCCTTCTTTCATATACTGTCCCTTTAATTGGTAACCTGTTCAGGTTTGCCACCCTCACCCACGCATGATTTCTCCCCTTCCATTTGCTCCCAGATGTTCTCTCTCCCTTCCCTCACCCAACACTTCCCTCTCCTTCCCTTTCTTTCCCTTGTCTTTTTCTTTACTCCACACTCTTATCCTTACATTTGTCTGTATCACTATTCTTTACTTTTTTTTTTCAATATCCTCTCACTTTTTTTGTTATCCCTCCTCTCCTCCATCGTTTTCTTTTCTCTCTCTCTCCTTCTCCTTGCCCTCATTCTTCTTCCTCACGCCACTTCCTCTATGTTCTTCTTTCTTCTCCCCTTTTATTTCCCCGTTCTTTTGATCTAACGTCTTTTATTCCCCTTTTCCTCCCCTTCCATTCCTCTTTCCTTCTTTTTCCCCCTTTCCCCCCTCTACTTACCCTTCTCTTCCCTTCGACTTCTCCCTCTTCTCCCCTCTTCTCTCATTCTTCTCCCTCTCTTTTCTCCCTCTTCCTCCTTTCTTCTCCTTCTCTTCTCCCCTCCTCCACCTCTCTTCTCCTTCTTGTCCCTTCTCCCGTTCTCTCTTCTCCCCATGTTCTCCTCTTCTCCCCCTCATCGTTCCCTCTTCACCCCTTCTCCCTTTCTTCTTACTCTCTTTTCCTTCTTCCTCTCTCCTTCCTCTTCTTTTCCCTCGTTTTTACCATTTGTCATTTCCCTTCTCCTCCCGCTCCACCCCAAACACACTGACCACCCGTTTTACTGAGAATATTTGAAAATCACACATACTCACAATAAAACAAAATTAAATCAAATAAAGATATAAATGTAACCGTTACTAACCATCAACAACCACGCACGTGACCCACGCACATGCAACATGGTACTCGCCTTTGGCAAGAACTATAATATTTGCAAGCCTCACCACTTTCCCAATACAGAACATCTGACTAAACACAAAGTAAGACAAACAACGACACCCCCATATGTCACAACACAAGATGCCTAATGTCACCGGACAGAACCAGTGAACCCTTTCTCATATCTACCCCAATTACATTACCGTAAGTTAACACATATACACCATATCTAACCACACCCACCAACCATACAGCTAATCCCTATATAACGGAACTAACACCTATGCATATAATTGATAACTAACACGTCTCACAGACGGCAACCCACTAACCCACTTTATTATCGGACGGCTGTGCCGCCGATATGTCTCGAAGCTGGCAGAGAAGACTCCCCAGGTCAAGTACCTGGCAGGAGGCAGTTCCGAGGTCAAGGCCCGGCACGAGGAGTGTTAGGTCAAGGACCTAATTGTACAATCTGTAATCACCAGATCATATGCGAAAAAAAAAAATCCAGCAAGCCACTATTGTTTGTAGCTAAACACTTGGTACAATAGATAGTATAAGTTTAGACAATCAAAAGGAGTGTCTGGAGCCTTTTTTACAAACCAATACTTTGCCTTGATTATCTCAAGGGCTTGGTGTGAGATTTTAAAAGAAAGATGTACAAATACATGAATAGATATATAAATAAATAAATTAAATGTATCTCATTAGTGTACACCCTAAAGCATTATACCATGGACAACACTATATTGTCTTTTTGGGGAACTTTTCCTCAGTTGAATAAGATCGCTTGTTAATGTTAAGTTTTGATACTTAAGGTTTAGTTGTATTGCTTACGAGGGTTACAATGGGGTATAGTGGGAGGATTATAATAGTTATAGTGTGGTTACAATGGGGATTACATTGGGGTTGCAATGGGGATTACAATATTTTATAATGGGATTCAGTAGGCTATAATGGGGATACAGTGAGGTAGTGACCTACAATAAGGGTTACAATGCTTTGCAATTGGCATTACAATGGGTTACAATGGCAAAGTATGTCAACAGAAAACCTTTTGCTTCATAAAATCTTATAATATTTCCTCTATTTTTTCTATTTGTATTGTCCTATTTCATACACCATCTACTGCACAAATTTTTCCATGTCCTCCTTCCATCCTCCCTCCATTTTCCCTCCATCCTCCCTTCCTGGCCCTTTCACTCCACCCCAATGGTGACGCTTCTGATTGAGCTCTGTCCTGGACGGAGACCCTGACCCTCTCCCTACCCCGCCCAGGCCCTCAGGGCCCTCCCCAACTCGGCTCCTCTCGGTCCCTCGGACCCTCGACCCTTACTCCTCCTCCTCTTCCTCTTCCTCCTCCTCCTTGTGTAAGACAAGGGTTGGAGGGGGACTTGAAGTGCCCCAATTGGCTAACGATGCATCCCGCGCCAAAAAGGTTTGGCAAATGACTTAATGGTGAGGAAGTCCTGATGATGGTGATGGTGGTGGTGACAGGAGCGGTGCATGGTGCTGCCGTGGCGAGAATGGTGATAGAAAGGGTACAGTGGAGAAGGGAGGGGTGGAGGTAGAGAGGACGTGGTTTGGACGGGACAGTAAAATACACGAGGACAGGCGTTCTGCATGGGGCATTCCCGTTACGTTGTTGAGGTAAGGAGGAAAAGGAAGAGGAGAAAAGAGAGGAAAAGAAAGAGAAAATTAGGACGAAGGGAAGACACAGGGGGAAGGAAAAATGGGGGAGGAAGAAGAAAAGAAGTAAGTAAAGAGGGGAGAGGAAAAATAGGAGGAGAAGGCAAAACAAGAGGGAGAAGAGATAGAGGAAGAATAGGGATAGGAGGAGGTGGAGGAGTAGTAAAATGTGAAGGACAAGGGGGGAGGAGGAAGAGAAAGTACAGGAGGACAAGGAGAGAAAGGAGAACGAGGAAGAAGAAAAAGAGGAGGTCGAAGGATCGGGAAGAGGAATACAAACAAAAGGAGGAGAAGGTGCAAGGGGAAACAGAGAAAGAGAAAGTGGAAGAATAGAAAAAGGGAGTGAAGGTGTTTTACCTGATGGGCTCAAAAAGGACTTTGATCTGAAGCTTTTCTGAATATATCGATCAGCACAGACAAACATCAGCGTTTCATTAATTTTCATCTCCTTTTGCATCAAGATTAGTTTTTAGATACTTCATTGACTTCTACTGATATATACTCACACCTTTCTTATTTTTCTAATCCTTTTTTTTTCAGAAGAAATCCACTTGTTGACTCCTTTTGTGAACACCTGAGGTGATGACTCCGTCCCCTTCGCTCCTTTTTATCTTATCTTTATTTTTCCGTGTTTGTCCTCCACCTCCTCCTTTTCCTTCTCTTTATTCTCCTCTTCTTCCCCATCTTCCTCCTCCTCCTCCTCCCTTGTCTCCTCTTCCTCCTCTTTCTCCTCCTCTATCATCAGTATTACGTCTGGGTTGTATCCATTTTTTCTCGGCCAAGAATATCGGAGAATCGAAGAACCTTCTCAGGAGGCGTTGAGGGTACTTGGGTAGGTCCCTAATCTGAATGAAATCGTTAAGCGTCAGGCAGTAGAAAAAATGCCATCTGGTTAAAGGGGTTACCGAAAGAATGCCAGCTGTTTCAAGGGATTACCGAGAGAGTGCCAACTGGTTCAAAAGTTTAACAAGAGAATGACAGCTGGTTTAAGAGAATACCAGCTGGTTCAATGAGTTGTTAAGGTGCACATCTAGTTCAAGGGGTTAATAAGATAATACCAGTCGGTTCAAGTGGATAAAAAAAAAATCCAGCTAGTTTAAGGGAATACCAGCTGGTTCGTGGTAATGCCAGCTGGATCAAAGGGTTAGTAAGAGACTGCTAACTGGTTCAGATGGTAAACAAGAGACTGGTAGCTGATTCAAAGGGTTAACGAGAGACCACCAACTGGTTCAAGTGCTTGTTAAGAGAATACCAGCTCATTCAATGATTTAACAATAAAATGCCAGCTAGTTTGATATTATACCACGAGTTTAATTATCATGGAGTTGTTTATAGTCAAGAGTTGAGACGAATAGATATTACCGTTTGCCTGCGCAAATCTTCATATTTTGCATTAAAAGGCGGGGGAAGAGAGATGGGAGAGAAAGACACGATAATGTAGCAGTTAGGTTGGACTACGCAATGGGACTTAGCGGGGACAGATAGACCCTTTCGTGTTTTTTTTTTTTTTGGGGGTTATTAAGCATGTACTTGATATATTTATAGCTTGGATATATAACCTACCCTGGTGAGTTTAAAGGAGAGTGCTTCCCCCTAGTCTCCTCTATCTCTGGCCCATTTTAAAGGAGAATATGTCTGTCTAAGGATGGTAGGTGTAGGATGTCACATAGGAAATGTGTTTTTGATAATATTATACATATTGTATGTGTATTAGCTGCATTGTAATGGGTTTAGTAATATTATTTGTAGATGTAGCTAGACATGATGTATGTATTGGAGTTACGATAATGTAGCTTGGTAGGTATAAGGAAAGGTTAATAAACTGTCTGGTGACATAAGGTACTTGTGTTGGTTCGTTGAACGATGGGGTGATATAGTGTTGCGTGATCTGAATCAATTGTTTGTTATTAGGAAATGTGAAGGTTGCAAGATTGGAGGCATTGCCAAAGGCTAGTGCTTGTCGGGTACCTTCTTGTACGTATGTGGATTATGTGCCAGGCGTGTGATATATCGTAATGGTTAGTAATGGTAGGATCCAATAAGAGGAATACTGGAAGGAGATAGAGACTGGTGAAAAACGGGAACATGTAGACGG
The DNA here is from genome assembly GCF_046742065.1 of Oratosquilla oratoria. NCBI lineage: Eukaryota > Metazoa > Arthropoda > Malacostraca > Stomatopoda > Squillidae > Oratosquilla > Oratosquilla oratoria. The sequence continues at coordinate 7,798,034 of NC_134810.1, read as the reverse complement.
AAAGGAAAACAAGGAAGGAAAAGGAGAGGAAAATGAGTAAATGGGAATTAATAAAAAAGAAGAAATAAGAGATAAATAACAAGCAGCTAAGGCAAAGGAAAGAAGAGGGAAGAAGAGGTGAAACAAAAGACATGGAAAAGGATATAAAAGTGATATGAAGGAGGACAGTAAAAGGACAGGGGAAAGGATTGGGAGGAAGCTATGGGAAAGGAAGTGAAGGGGGAAAGTAAGGGGAGGGGAGAAAGAAATGGGGAGTCTGATGGGGAGATGAAAGAGAGTCATGAAAACGAAGGAAGAGAGGAAATAGAGAGGAAGGAGATGTGAGGGTGAGGAGCAGGGATAATAAATGGGTAGAATTGGAGCGGAAGAGAGAGAAGGTAGGAGAGACAAGGAATGAGAGAGAGGGGAGGGTGAGAGAGTGAGAGGGTGGGGAGAGAGAGGGGGAGTGAAGGAGAGCAGAATAAGAGGTAGGGGAGAGAGAGGGGGAAGAGGGAGAGTGAGAGGAGGGAAAAGGGGAGGAGGGAGAGGGGAGGGAGAGGGAGAGGAGGGAGAGGGGAGGGAGAGGGAGAGGAGGGAGAGTGGGAGGAGGGAAAGTTAGAGGAGGGAAATGGTGAGGAGGAAAAAAGTGAGGAGGGAGAGAGGGAGGAGGGAGGGGGAAGGGAGAGAGAGAGGAGAAGGGAGAGAGGGAGAAGTGAGCGGGGGAGGGAGGGAGAGGAAGAGGATGAGGGAGAGGGAATGGATGAGGGAGAGGGAGAGGAGGATGGAGAAGGACAAAAGGAGGGAGAGGGGGAAGAGGGAGAGGGGGAGGAGGGAGAGGGGGAGGGAGGAGGGAGAGGGGGAGGGGGGAGAGTAGGAGGAGGGAGAGGGGGAGGAGGGAGAGGGGGAGGGAGAGGTGGAGGGAGAGTGGGAGGAGGGAAAGTGTGAGGAGGGAAAGGGTGAAGAGGGAAAAGGTGAGGAGGGAGAGAGGGAGGAGGGAGAGGGGGAGGGAGAGAGGGAGGGGGAGAGGGGAAGGGAGAGAGGGAGGAGAAGGTAGAGAGGGAGAAGGGAGAGGGGGATAGAGGGAGAGAAAGAGGGTAAGGGAGAGGGAGAGGATGAGGGAGAGGGAGAGGATGAGTGGGAGGGAGAGGGAGAGGATGAGGGAGAGGGAGAGGAGGATGGAGAGGGACAGGAGGAGGGATAGTGGAATGAGAGAAAGGGGAGGAGGGATAGGGTGAGGAGGGAGAGAGGGAGGAGGTAGAGGGGGAGGGAGAGAGAGAGGGGGAGGGAGAGGGAGAGAAAGAGAAAGAGGGAGAGGAGAAAGGAGAGGGAGAAGAGGAGAGAGAGTGAGAACAGGAAGGAGAATGAGAGGAGGAGGAAGAGTAGGAAGAGGAGGGAAAGTGAGAGGAGGATGGAGAGGGAGAGGAGAAGAGAAAGGGAGAGGAAGAGGGGAGGGAGAAGAGGAGAGAGAGGGAGAGGAGGAGAGAGAGAGAGAGAGGGGGAGGGAGAAGGAGAGGAGGAGGGAGAGGGAGAGGAGTAGGGGAGGGAGAGAGAGAGGAGAAGGGAGAAAGAGAGGAGGAGGAGAGGGAGAGGAGGAGGGAGAGGGAGAGGAAGAGGAGGGGGGAGAGAGAGAGGAGGAGGAAAAGGGAGAGTAGGAGAGGAGGGATTGAGAGGAGGAGGGAAAGGGCAAGGAGGAGGGAGACGAAGAGGAGGAGGGAAAGGGAGAGGAGGAGGAGGAGGAGGAGGAAGAGGGAAAGGGAGAGGAAGAGAGAGGGAGAGGAAGAGGAGGAAGAAGAAGAGGAGGAGGGAGAGGAAGAGGAGGAGGGAAAGTGAGAGGAGCAGGGAAAGGGTTATGACGAGAGAAAGGGAGAGGGGGATGGAGAATAAGAGGAGGAGGGAGAGAAAGGGGAAGGGGAGAGGGAGAGGGAGAGGGAGAGGGAGAGGGAGAGGGGAGAGTGAATAGAGAGTTAAATTTAAAGGATAAACATGGAAATCAAGGGAAAAAGGGAGAAGGAAATATTTAGAAAAAAGGCAGGTGAAAATATAGGGAGGAAGATGGAAAGAAAATTGAAAATTAAGTTTAGACGAGGATTTTTAAGGAAGTGATAAAAGAGAAGGAGTTACTGTGACAAAATAGACGGGAAGGAAATAAGAGATTAAAGAGAAGTGAATGAGCAACGAAAAACAGGATTTTGTAAAAAGAAGGACGGAAAAATAAGAGAGAGAGAAATAAATCGGAAGGCTAGAGAACTATGATTATATAAAAGAAGAGAAAACGGGAGAAAGTATAGGGTAATAGAATGAGATACAACAAAGAGAAAAGGAATAAAGGACAGGAGAGGACAACAGGAAATAGGGGAAGAGAGAAGTAATAAAAGAAAGAGCTGAAGAAAGAAAAGGGAAAGTGCAGGGCATCTACAGGAAAGGAAAGGAAATTTCTCTAGTTATATTGTAGGTAAGGTAGAGACAGAGGGGAAGGGAGGAGAGGAGAAGAAGAGAAGAGGGAAGAATATGAGGAAAAATGAGAGAAAAAAACAGAGGAAAATGTAAGGGAGAAAGGAGAGGAAAGGAAGAAAGATATGAACATAACATAAAAACATAATAATGAAAGAGACTGCACGAGACCATATGGCCTACACTAGGCAGCTCCGTATCCATCACCACCTGTCATCCCCCATCCATAATGTTGTCTAATCGTTTCTTAAAACAACTGATAGTTTCAACGTTTATTACATGGCTACTAAGTCTATTCCATTCGTCGACCACCTTATTAGTAAACCAATTCTTGCCTATTGTCTTCTTAAATATAAATTTGCCCACTTTAAATCCATTACTGCGAGTCCTGCCCTGTTGTCTTAATATGATGACCTTGTTTGCATCACCCTTGTTAAAGCCTTTGATCCACTTGAACACCTTTGTTAGATCACCTCGCACTCTGCGTCTTTCCAGAGTGTTTAAGAGGTGTCTAAGTTTCTCTTCGTAAGGCAAATTTCTGAGTCTATGTATCATTTTGGTCATTTTTCTCTGCACTAATTCTAGTGAATTGATATCCATTCTGTAAGACGGAGACCAAAACTGTACCGCATAGTCAAAGATATCAGCGGAAAAAGAAGTA
>NC_134810.1:7779943-7787443 GCF_046742065.1 Oratosquilla oratoria | reverse complement strand
AAGGAGAGGAGGAAAAGAACCTAAATAAAAGTAGGTAGAAAATACAAGGTGCATGTTACGGAACAGAAAAAAAAAAGAATAGAAAGAAACAAATCAGGCAAAAGGAAACGAAAATAAAGGGGTGGAATGGGCGATGGGGAAGAAGAGAAGATAAGGAATCACAAAGGAAAGAACGAAGTTTGAGGTTTGTAATGAACAAGTAGAGCTACTGACCCCTTAGGGTTTTGCGTGACGATGGCAAGTTGTTGTTGTTGTTGTTGTTGTTGTTGTTGTTGTTGTTGTTGTTGTTGTTGTTGTTGTTGTTGTTGTTGTTGTTGTTGTTGTTGTTGTTGTTGTTGTTGTTGTTGCTGCTGCTGCTGCTGCTGCTGCTGTTGTTGTTGTTGTTGTTGTTGTTGTTGTTGTTGTTGTTGCTGCTGCTGCTGCTGCTGCTGCTGTTGTTGTTGTTGTTGTTGTTGTTGTTGTTGTTGTTGTTGTTGTTGTTGTTGTTGTTGTTGTTGTTGTTGTTGTTGTTGTTGTTGTTGTTGTTGTTGTTGTTGTTGTTGTTGTTGTTGTTGTTGACTGTATTTTACCAGTGCCCCTATCCTTTATAGGTGATGACTGGGATTCTAGACCTCATTTGACCTGATATTCCAGAGTTCTCTCCAGCTGCCCCCCCCCCTCTGACTCCTTGTGGAATTAGTGAGAAGGTGAACGACCAAACCAACGATAACGAGTACGACAATTATGGCCACTGTAACGACCAATATGACGACCAAGACCACTATAACTAGAATGACAACCACGACCATAACGATCATTAAAGTCACAACGACCGCGACGACCACGGTTACCATGACAACCACGATGATCATGAAAACCACGACTACCCCGACGACGACAGTGACAGCATTGATGACGATGACGGCGACAACGACGACAAGGAGAGCAAAAACTCCTACAATAATAACTATACTGGAATGATAAAAGTTGTAGAAAAATATTCATGTACACCAGAACTTATGCAAGGAATGTGTGGTAGGATAGAAAGAAGGGAATGAGAAACAAAAAAGACAAGATATAAAAATAAGGAAACTGGGGAGACAGGAAGAGTAGAGGAAAGAAGATGGAAAAAATTATAAAGAGAAGGTTTAAGAAAACAGGGAACTGAGAAGACAGAAGAAAACAGGGGAAAACATACAAAGAAACAAAAGAGGAATAAGAGAATAGATTATATCTAATACAAGAGTGAATAATGGTAAATTTGCATTACAACAATAGATCAATATTTCCCAAAAGTCTCCCCTGCTAGATTATCTGGTCTCCCGATGTATGCTAGTCTTGGTGTCTTGAGAAAAAAAAATCAAAATAAACTTTGGGCTAGGAGAGAACCCGATGACGGCTTATCTGGGGAGATTCTTCTTTCTCTCCTCCTTCCTCCTTCACCTCTCCCCACTCCCCTTCCCCCCTTCCCATTTGTGCGAACTGTCTTTTTGCGTTGCCCAAAAATGTTTTCCTGTGTAGTAGTGTTCCACGGTTTTGGTGACCCAACGTGAAACTTTCTTTAGTTTTCTTTAGCAACGAAATATTTTACTCAACTATATACTGTACATCTGGCCAAGTTACTTATGAGGAGGAAAGGGTCTTTTTAAATATATATATATATATATATATATATACATATATATATATATATATGTTTACATATATAATATATTTATATATATATATATATATATATATATATACATATATATATATATATATATTAGGCTGGATAGAATGAGAAATAAGGAGGTAAGGAGGAGAACAGGGATGGAAAGGGAGTTGGGAGATAGAGTTGATGCAAGAGTATTGGGATAGTTTGGACATGTGGAAAATTAGTCAAGAAAGACTAGTAAAAGAGGTGTGGAAGGCAGAGGTGGAAGAAGTGAACACGAGGGGTCGACCTAGTGTGAGATGGATGGATGGGGTAAGAATGGAATTGTGAAAGAGGGGAATGTCTGTTGAGGAAGGACGGGAAAGGATAGAAGATAGGGGTGAATGGAGAAGGGTTGTGTATGGATGATGCCGTGATGCATGAGGGGGAGTGGGTGGGGGATGGGGATGAGGGAGTATGTATAAGAAATAAATTGACGCAGCCCGAAGAGATTTATCCCCGTCTTCTCCTTTTCTGCATAAGGTGATGTAGACAAGGGGGTTCGCCGATTTAATGAAGCGGCAGTGGGCAAGATGCAGGGATTACCTTTCATCCAGGAGGGTGGAGGGGAGTGAAGTATGTTGGGGATGGAATGGGTGGGAATGGTTTTAGGCCTTTTTTTTTGGGGGGGGGGGCTACCTCCCTTGTAAGGGGGAAAAGTCTTTGGTATATGTATATGATCTTCCCTGCTAGATTATCTGGTCTCCCTATGTATGCTAGTCTTGGTGTCTTGAGAAAAAAAATCAAAATAAACTTTGGGCTAGGAGAGAACCCGAATGACGGCTTATCTGGGGAGATTCTTTCCTTCTCTCCTCCTTCCTCCTCCACCTCTCCCCACTCCCCTTCCCCCCTTCCCATTTGTGCGAACTGTCTTTTTGCGTTGCCCAAAAATGTTTTCCTGTGTAGTAGTGTTCCACGGTTTTGGTGACCCAACGTGGAACTTTCTTTAGTTTTCTTTAGCAACGAAATATTTTACTCAACTATATACTGTACATCTGGCCAAGTTACTTATGAGGAGGAAAGGGTCTTTTGATATATATATATATATATATATATATATATATATATATATATATATATATATATATATGTATATAGATATAGAGGAGTAGAGGGAAACAAACAAGTAGAACAAGATTTTATTCTCTGACTAGTTTCGCACAGTGGTGCTTCCTTAGAAAGAATGTTTGCACTACAGAACAACTGACATTAAATACAAAATATGAGGAGAGAGAGGGTATAAGGATAGGTCAATTTCTGTTCACGGTGGCTCGAAATCGTGTGGTATGGTCGGACTGGCGCTCTGTCTGATGCTACGGGTGATCTGATGTCCTGATTCCTTTCATTCTGTTACTGCATGGAGTGCTGTTATTTTTGATAATCTAACATCCTCTATTCTATTATTTGTGCATTTATTTGTGGCTATGTATACGGCTTCTACAATTTCCCTGTGTTTCTTACTGATATTGATATGTAATATATCTGCTTCATCCCATTTTGGTAAGTGTCCTTTTTCTTCAAAATGGTTCACGAATGGGCTGGTGTTGTGGTGGTGACGGATATCGGCTCTGTGTTCTTTAAGTCCTGTTGGCAAACTCCTGTGTGTTTCTCCAATATAAGTATTTTCACAACCTGAGCAAGGGATTTTATAAACTAAACCGTCGGTATTATTATTTTCTGCCTTTGTTTTAATTATGTCACTTATTTTCTTTCCTGCGTCACACGAGATGCGGATATTTGTGTTTCTTAGTTCTTAACTAAGTGTGCAGCCCAAATCAGATACGGGGACTACTACGTATATTTTGTTGTTTATGTTCTTTTAATTGTTATTCTTCCTCTTCCTTACAGATTTGGCTCTCTTTAAGGTGGACGAGAGAAGACCAGTGGGGAAGCCAAGTTTTCTGAAAGTCTCGGTGACATAATGTAGTTCGTCGTAGAGGAATTTAGGGCTGCATGTTCTGAATGCTCAGAGAAAAAAGCCCACAACTACATCGGCATTGGTCTTTTGGTCATGAGCACTAAAAAATAAGAATATAGTCATCTTTGTGTGTGGGTTTTCTATATACTTTGAATTTGACGGTGCCATTTTCTCTGATGACAACCGTATCTAGGAACGGTAGGAATCCATTAACCTCTCTACAATTAGTTGAATCCTAGGGTGGAATTAGTTGAATTGTGAAATTTTGTTAATAATGTTGGTGTTTTTGGGGAGAATGAGAAGGCATTCATCCACGTACCTGTACCAATTGCTGTTATTTGGGATGATATCCATATGATTTTCTTGTTCAAGTGTCTCCATGAAGAAGCATGCGGTTACTGAACTTAGAGGGGATCCCATAACCTTCATGTTGGTAAAATGTTTTTCCGTTGAGGGAAACAGAAGCATATTTGAAGCACATTTCAATTAATTTGATATGGTCTCTCTTATTCATGTCACTTCTTCTGTAGTTCATACATTCTTTCTGAGGAAGCATCACAGTGCGAAACTAGTCAGAGAACTCTACTTATGTGCTTCCCTCAACTCCTTTGACAACATGTCAGGATGTCTTCACATGTATATATATATATATATATATATATATATATATACGTATATATACATATATATATATACATATATATATCTGTATATATACATATCATATATGTATGTATATATATATATATATGTATATATACATATCATATATATGTATGTATATATATATATAAATATATATATGTGTGGGTGTGTGTGTGTGTGTGTGTGTATGTATGTATATGTATATGTATATATATATATATATATATATATATATATATACATATTTATATATATATATATATATATACGATAAGAGGGCCGATGAATGGGTTTTGATCGGCCACCCACTTTTAAGGCGAGAAATTCCTCTTGGTTTGTATGCTTATATGTATGTATGTACACATGCATGTGTGCAAATTTATTTAACTCACTCAGAATCATAACACATTTGATTGTTTTTGCTGTGGTTATCTTCTGGTTATCATATATGATAAAAAATTAACTATGGGCTGTTTTGTGCCTCGTACTACTGGTATTCTGTGCAGTCTACTGTCTATCAAGCATAAAGATAAGTTCTTGGAAGTGTATATATAAATATATATATATATATATATATATATATATATATATATATATGTATATATATTCCTCTATTCCAGAGCTGAATGTTACTTTCGTATTTTACCTTAATTATTTAATTTTTTATTCCGTTATTTACCAAGTTCTTTATTTATATATATATTTTTATCTATATATCTTAGCACCTCCTGGATGACGGGTCATCCCTGCGCCCTGCCCACTGCCCTGGGTCAGAAGCAGTGTCGCAACACACAGCATATCCACAGCAAGGCCGCTTCATTAAATCGGCGACCCCCCCTCTCCATCCCCCCATGCATAAAAGGAGAAGACGGGGAGAAATCCCTTCGGTCTGCGTCAAATTTTGCTCATACATACTACCTCACCCCCCATCCACCCGCCCATTCCACCTCATGCATCACAGTATCATCCATATACAACCATTCTCCATTCACCCCTGTCTTCTGTCCTCTCCCGTCCTTCCTCAACAGACATTCCCCTCTTCCCCAAAGCCCCCTTCACCCCATCCATCCACCTCATCCTAGGACGTCCCCTCATGTTCACTCCCTCCACATCTGCCTTCCATACCTCTTTTACTAGTCTTTCTTCACTCATTCTTTCCATGTGTCCAAACCATTCTAATACTCTTTCATCAACCCTATCTCCCAACTCCCTTTCCACCCCTGTTCTCCTCCTCACCTCCTCATTTCTCACCCTATCTAGCCTAGTAACCCCCATCATACTTCTCAGACATCTCATCTCAAACACAGATAAGAGGGAGGGTGGAGGGGTGTGGAGTGTATTCAGGGATGGAATGCCTTTTGCTTTTTGGCTACCTCCCTTGTAAGGGGGAAAAAGCCTTGGTATATGTATGTAAGTATTTATCTATTTATTCATTTATGTATTTACTTATAAAATCATTCATTTCTTTATTAATTTATCAATTTATTTATCCATTTATTTATTATTTTATTTGTTATTTTATTTGTTTTCTTATTCATTTTCCATCAATAGAAATTCAAATAACCAAGGATGATGAATGTTACATGACTCTCATCCAGATACCATAATTGGAGAAAAAGTCTAAATATGGCGGTGACGGTTGTAGTTTATGATGATGGCGTTGGTGGTTACGGACGAGGTGGTGGTGATGAGGGAGATGGTAATCACGAAGGCTCGTGTTGGGTATGAACGAAGAGACGAGAGAGGAGATTAGAGGAAGAAGGAGAAGGAAGAAAACAAGAAATGGAGAGGGGGGGGGAGAAAAAGGATAAAAAGGAGAAGGGGAACAATAAGAAGGAAGAAGATATTAAGGAGAAGGAGAACGAGAAGGAAAGAAGAATGAGAAGGAACAAGGGAAAGAGTAGTATAAAAAAGAGAATGATAAGGAACAGGAGAGGGAGGAGGAGAAGAAACAGGAGAAGGAGAACAAGTAATAGTAGGAGGAGGAGGAGAAGAAACAAAAGAAGAAGGAGGAGGAGGAAGAGGAGGAGGAGGAGGATGCTAAGAAATGCACGAGATGGAGGCGGAGAAGTTGCCGCGAACTGGTCGAGCAGCCAAAGTTGGGGTCTCTCTCCACTCCCTCCTCCTCCCCCCTCCTCACCCCGCTCCCTCCTCACCTTGTCCTTCACAGTCTCCTTTTTCTCACTTTTTGCCCTCTCTCCACTCGTCTCTTTTTCCCTCTCTACTTTTCTCTTTTTTCAATTCAGTAACTTTTCCCCAAAACTTGTATTTTCTTCTAACTTATCCTCCTCCTATTCTTCCTCTTGACGTTCTGATTCCTCTCATCGTCCTCCTTCTTTTCACCTTCTACTTCCTTTTTCTATTCCTTCTGTTTCTTTTCTTTTTCTCTTCTTTCTCCTTTCTTTTTCCCTTTCCCTTCCTCTTCCTTCTTCCATTCATCTTCCTACTTTTGCTCCCACCTCCTCCCTCCTCTTACTCCCCTTCTCCCCTCCTCTCCCCTCCCTTCCTCCCCCTCACCTCCTCCCCTTGTCCCCCCTCTTCTATCTCTCCTTCCTTCCCTCTCTTCCCCTTCTCCCTCCTCCATTTCCTCCCTTCTTTCCCCTCCTCTCCCTTCTCCCTCCTCAGAAGACGCAGAGTCAACACGAAAGTTCCTCATTGTGAGACACAAACGTCCAAAAACACACTCCGGTCCATGAAAAATTTGCTTTCACAGAACACACACACACACACACACACACACACACACACACACACACACACACACACACACACACACACACACACACACACACATTACAAAGGATTACAAAGGCGGAGCATGCCGACAGGAGACCTTTTGATCCATATCTAGGTCGGATGCAAAAAAAGAAAAAAAAAAAAATAAGAAAAAAAAAATCATATTAATAATAAATTAAAACTATAATAATGTAAAAATAACAAATAAAATACATGAATTAATGCATAGGTATAGTTGAATAACAAACATAAAGTTAAATAGTAAATGATTATAAATTGACATATAACTAATAATAAATCAGACAGACAAATTATAACAAAACTAAAACAAATAATTATAACATAAATTATAATCATTTTCAGCATCTTACTTAGGTATTTATCTAAATGATTCTTAAAGCTTCGAACTGAACTACATTGCACTACCTGTGCAGGAAGTTTATTCCATTCATTAACTACACGGTTGGCAAAGTTGTTTCTACCTACTTCCAAATTGAATCTATTTCCGGACAGTTTGAGACCATTG
>NC_134810.1:7761496-7763996 GCF_046742065.1 Oratosquilla oratoria | reverse complement strand
GGTGGGGGTGTTTGTTGTGGTGGTGGTGGTGGTGGTAGGTGGAGGTGGAGGTGGTGGTAGGTGGAGGTGGTGGTAGGTGGTGGTAGGTGGTGGTGGTGGGTGGTGGTGGTGGTGGTGGTGGGAGGTGGTGGTGGTGGTGGTGGTGGTAGTGGTGGTGGGAGGTGGTGGTTGTGGTGTTAGTGGTGGTGCTGCGGGTTGGTGTTCGGTGGTGGTGGTGGTGGTGGTAGGTGGTGGTGGTGGTGGTGGAGGTGTTGGTGGTGGTGGAGGTGGTGTGGTGGTGGTGGTGGTGGTGGTGGTTGATGGTGGTGATGCTAGATGCTGCTGATGATTGATGATGGAAGATGATGATAACTGCATGAGATGATGATGATGGATGCTGATGATGATGATGAAGACTGATGATGATGATGATGATGATGCTGCTGGATGCTGTGATGATGAGTGATGATGGATGTGGATGATGCTGCTTGCTCTGTGATGATGCTAGATGAGGATGATGAAGGATGGTGGTGGGGTGGAGGTGGTGGCGGGTGGTGGTGGTTATTTGGTGGTGGTGGGTGGTGGGTGGTGGTGGTGGTGGTGGTGGTGGTGGTGGTGGTGGTGGTGGGGTTCTTGTGGTGGATTATTATTATTATGATTGGTGTATTATTGGTATTATGGTGGTGGTGGTATTATTATTATTATTTTATTATTATTGCGTGGTGGTGTCGGTGGGTGATGATGATGATGATGATGATGTATTGGTGGTGGTGTTGGTGGTGGTGATGGTGGTGGTGCGTGATGGTGGTGGTGGTGGTCGGTGATTATGGTGATTATTATTATTATTGGTATTATTATTGGGGGGGATTATTGGTGGTGGTGGTGATGGTGGTGGTGGGGTGGTGGTGGTGGTGGTGGTGGTGGTTGTGGTGGTGGTGGTGGTGGAGGTGGGGTGTGTGGTGGTGGTGGTGGTGGTGGTGGTGGTGGTGGGGTGATGGTGGCTGTGTCTGTGGTGGTGGGGGATGTGTCTGTGGTGGTGATGCATGGTGATGGTGGTGGTGGGATGGGGGGTGGGATCTATGATGATGTCTGATCTGATGATGATGATATTGGGATGGGTTAGATGGGGGGGGTTGGGGTAGGTGGTAGGTGGGTTATTATTGATTGGTGGTAGTGGGGCGGCGATGGTGGTTATGGGGGGGGGGAGGGTTGTGGTGGTGGTGATGGGGGTGGTGGTGGTGGTATGATGGTAGGTGGTGGTGGTGGGTGGTGGGTGGTGGTGGTGTTGGGTTGGTGGTGGTGGTGGGGTGGGTGGTGGTGGGTGGTGGTGGTGGTGGTGGTGGTCGGGGTGATGCTGATGATGATGGATGATGATGATCGATGATGGATGAAGATGATTGATGCTGATGATGCTGTCTGCTGGCTGTGAATTGATGCTGATGGAAGATCGCTGATGCAGATATGATGATGTGATGATGATGCTGATGGTGAAGATGCATGCTGATGATGATGATTGGGCTGATGCTGATGATGATGATGATGTGATGACTGTGATGCTGCTGCTTGCAGACTGATGATGCTGGTGGGTGGTGGTGGTGATTGTGGTGGTGGTGTTTGTGGTGGTGGTGGTGGTGGTGGGGTGGTGGGATGGTGGTGGGAGGTGGTGGTGGTGGAGGTGGTGATGTGGGTGGTGGGGTGGTGGGTAGTGGTGGTGGTGGGTGGGGTGGTGGTGGTGGTGGTGGTGGTGGAGGTGGGTGGTGGTGGGTGGTTGTGGTGGTGGTGGTGGTGGTGTTGGTGGTGGTGGTGGTGTGTGGTGGTGGGGTGGGTGGGTGGTGGTGGTGGTTGGGGTGGTGGGGAGGTGGTAGGTGGTGGTGTGGTGGGGGTGGTGGGGTGGTGGGGGTGGGGGGAAGGTGGAAGGTGGAGGTGGTTGTGGCGGTGGAGGTGGGGAGGGTGGTGGGTGGTGGTGGTGGTATGTGGGAGTGGGTGGAGGTGGTCGGTGGTGGGGTGGTGGTGGCTGTTGGGGGGGTGGTGGTTGTGCGTGGAGGTGGTGGGGGTGGGTGGTGGTGGTTGTGGGGGTGGTGGTGGGGGGTGGTGGTGGTGGTGGTGGTGGTTGTGGAGGAGGTGGTGGAGGTGGTGGTGGTTGGTGGTGTGGTGGTTGATGGTGGTGGGGGGTGATGATGATGGTGCGAAGCCTGATGATGATGATGGATGATGATGATGAGATGATGATGAAGATGATGCTGGATGATGATGATGAAGATGATGAAGATGATGTGGTGGTGATGATGCTGCATGATGATGATGCTGCTGATGGTGGCTGGTGGTGTTGGTGGTTGGGTGGTGTGTGGTGGTGGTTGGGGGGGTCGTGGTGGGGGGGTGGTGGTGGTGGTGGTGGGTGTGGGGTGGTGTGGTCGGTGCTGATGGTGTGCGTGGTGGGGGGTGCTTGTGGTGGGGTGGTGGTGGTGGAGTGTGGTGGTGGTGGTGGTGGTGGGGGGTGGTGGGTGGTGGAGGTGGTGGGGTG
>NC_134810.1:7741496-7743996 GCF_046742065.1 Oratosquilla oratoria | reverse complement strand
CGTACATACATACATACATACATATATACATACATACATATACACATACATACATACATTCATGCATGCATACATATATACATACATACATACATACATACATACATACATACATACATACATACATACATACATACACCAAAGTCGTTTCCCCTTTACAAGGAGATAGCCAAAAAAAAAAAAAAAGGCATAAAAACCATTCCCACCCATTCCATCCCCAACAAACTCTTCTCCCCTCCACCCTCTTCCCTCCCTCTTATCTTGGCTCTTCCTGAATGACGGGTCATCCCTGCATCTTGCCCACTGCCCTTGGTCAGAAGCAGTGTCGTAAGACACAGCACATCCACACCAAGCCCGCTTCATAGAATCGGCGACCCCCCCTCTCCGTCCCCTCAAGCAGAAAAGGAGAAGTGTAGAAATTCCTTTGGGGTGCATCAGTTTATTACTCACACATACTCCCTCACCACCATCCCCCACCCACTCCCCCTCATGCATCATAGCATCATCCATATACAACCATTCTCTATTCACCCCTATCTTTTGTCCTCTCCCGTCCTTCCTCAACAAACATTCCCCTCTTTTCCAATGCTCCTTTTACCCATCCATCCATCTCATCCTACGTCGACCCATTATGTTCACTCCTTCCACATCTGGCTTCCACACCTCATTTACTAGTCTTTCTTCACTCATTCTTTCCATGTATCCAAACCATCTCAATAGTCTTTCATCAACCTTAGTTTCCAACTCCCTTTCCACCCCCGTTCTCCTCCACACCTCCTCAATTCTCACTCTATCCAGCATATCACACTTCTCAGGGACCTCATCTTAAACATATTCAAACTCCTTCTCTCTTCCTTTCTTATGTTTCATGTTTCTACCCCGTACAGTGCTGTCGGCACAATCACTTCTTCATACAATCTCCTATTAGCATCCATTCCCAAATGTTTATTTCTCATTAGACTTTTTAATCCACCAAGGCATTTACTCACTTCTCTCAATCTACATTCCACTCCACACTTTCCCGCCACATTCGCATCCAAGTATTTAAGATTATCTATTTCTTTCAGTATCTCTCCCTTAATACTCACTTCCAGTCTGCTGTCACTTTCTCATCGTGTGCATTTTATTACCTTGCTTTTACCCACATTTATTTTCAACTTCCTTCTTTCGTACACCTTCCCGATCTCTGTCACTAACTTCTTCAATCCTTCATCTGATCTTCAAGCACAGTGTCGTCAGCAAACAACAACTGGCTTATCTCCCACTTTTCTCCTTTTCTTTGACCATCTCCAATCCCTGACCCACTATAAAGGATTATAAAGGATTACAAAAGAGGAGCATGCCGACAGGAGACCTTTTGGTTCATAACTAGGTCGGATGCAGGAAAAATATGATAATGATCAATAGATAAAAGAGAAGTAAATGAAATTTATAATGATATAAATAATAGATAAAATAAATAAATGCATAAATATAGTTAAATAATAAAGAAACAGATAAATAGTAGATAATAATTAATTGACAGATAATGGATAATAAATGAAAATCAAGGAAATAATAATGAACAAAAATATAATAACAAAAAACAAACAAACAAATAATATTAAACATATGGCAGATATTACAGCATCTTACTTAGGTTTTTATCTAAATAAATATTAAAGCTTCAAACTGAACTACATTGCACTGCTTCTGCAGGAAGTTTGTTCCATTCATTAACTACACGGTTGGCAAAGCTGTCTCTACCTACTTCCAAATTAAATCTATATCCTGACAGTTTGAGACCATTATTTCTTGTCAGATTATTATTCAGTGTGAAAAATTTGTCACTTTTGATGTTATCAATTTCCTTTAGAGTCTTAACCAGACTTTCTGCAGCATATCTGCCGTAATCGCGCGTAGAGCTTCGGTGACACGTTCCTGCAGTTCAGCAATGGTCTTGGGCAAGGGAGGTATGTAAATTTTGTCTTTGACATATCCCCAGAGGAAAAAGTCGCACACAGTTAGGTCTGGTGATCTTGGGGGCCATTTGCAAAACACTTGGTCGTGTTGTCCAGCACGGCCAATCCATCGGTTTGGTAGGTTTGTGTTGAGAAATGCGCGTACACTGAGAGACCAGTGTGGCGGTGCTCCATCCTGCTGAAAAATGTAGCCATCACCTTCAGCAGCTTGTAGCCTTGGCAGCAACCAGTTTTGTAACATTTCTAGGTAGGTTTGGCCAGTAATGGATGGTCCTTCAAAGAAAAATGGTCCATACACAGACCTCTCTGTTATTGCACAAAACACATTCACTTTGTGAGAGTTACTTTCAAACTCAATATTGGCATAAGGATTCTGGGCCCCCCATATTCTCACATTGTGTCTGTTCACCTTTCCACTTAGGTGGAAGGTTGTTTCATCACTGAAGATGATCTTTGACAGCAGACCAGGATCATTTTCCATTGATTCCTGGAGACTGTGGCAAAATTCAAAGAGCATTTCTTTGTCTTTCGGGTAAAAC
>NC_134810.1:7731496-7736496 GCF_046742065.1 Oratosquilla oratoria | reverse complement strand
TCAAAACGAGTACCATCTGGCATATGTGTGGATCACGTGCGTGGCTGGGGGTGGTTAGTAAAGGTTACATTGCCTCCCCGATATTTTAAGGTACGTCCTCGTACCTTGGGTTAAGTTGGCATACATAATTGCAAAAGAAATATTAAGATAGGATAATTTGTTAAGCTGCTAGTGGGAGACATTGACTTGTAAATTTTATTTGAATGAGTAAAAGGGGGGTTTACGTATATCATCATGTCTTGAATGTGTTCAATAAAGCTATGTTTCACTTACACGTACATTCTCTTTGCGGTGAAAATACATTTGCACTTTGCATTAATTATATTCTTTCTCTGTTCAATAAGAGTTTTGTCATTTTAGCTCGGTGATCTCTTTTTATGAGATATATGTAGTTTTTTGTACACTTTCACTACAGGCATAGCTTTACTTGAATTGAATTGAATTGAATTGAAAAATTTATTGATAATTTACATCAAAAGGATGTAGACAGTATACTGTTCTTCACCCTCAACCACAGTTTATGTTTTATACAGTATGTTGTTGCTCAAAGAGCATTACAATCGTGGTGCAAATTTTTTATAGTGTTTAAGAATCTTCTTTACTATATCATTATTCAATATCCAACATACCTGTTCTTTAACAGATGTTAGAGAGTTGTTTCTATAAGGTCGTATAAGTTCACATTCTAAAATATAATGTTCTAATGTGTGCGCATTTCTCTCCTGACATATCTGACAGCTCTCCCCATTCCTTCCAGTTATCTGCCAGTAATATTTATACCCCAGTCTCATCCTCATTATGATATATGATATATGATAAAAAAATTCCCATAGGTTACTTTACTATTTTGTAATACATATAGGTAATGCTGCAAGCTTTCATTATGTACAATAACCTCATTCAGTTTTATTTGTACCCATGTTGGTAATACTTTCTATGTCTACATGTGGTTGTTTCGTTGCATTTCTAGCCAATTCGTCAGCCATTTCATTCAAGTGGATTACCACATGTGAGGGTATCCATACAAACCCTACATGACAATTCCTTTCTTGTAATCCTATAACAATCTGTTTACATGCGTTTATTACATGGTTATCATTTTGTTTACTTCGAAGAGCTTCCAAAGAGCTTCTACTATCTACAAGTACATATATATCTTTAACCATCGTTTATACAAATTCTAATCCTTCATGGATGGTATGTAACTCAGCCTGTGTGGATGAAAGATTGTCACCAAGTCTTATGCTAATTGTTTCATCAATATAACTGTCATTATAAGAGTAGTCTCTGATAAATACTCCACATCCTGCTCGCCCATTATTCAAGATAGACCCATCGTAGTATATGTGTACAGAATTCTTTTTAGGAAGTTCATCAATCTTCTTTAAAAAAAAAAAAAAATCTGCTGCAGATATTCCGGATGCCAATCGTCTTTCTTTCTTCTGAGTTGTACAATATCAACTGTGATGCAGCTTTCCTGCCAGGGTTTAAACCTTTTATTTGCATATGGATGTTCACAGTATGATAGAATCCCGTATTCTAACACTACTAAATAAAGTGTTTCTTGAAAATTTAGAGTTAGGCTGTCTCCGAACATGTCTAAGGGCAGCAGCTATAGTCAGTTCTTTGATTCTGTACTCAATACTGGGTAGATTCAGCCCCATTCTCATAATATCAATTCTAACGTTTCTTTGGCAACCCGATATAATCCTCTTTGCTTCGTTTTGAATGACTTCAAGATCATCTATTTGTTTTTTACTGTACATTAGTAGAACTGGTGCCGCATAGTCAATAAATGAACGAATAGTGCTAATGTATACCGCTCTTAGGACAGGGATATCTGCTCCGGTACCCTTCCATGCCAGAGCCTTTAAAAGTCTTAAGCGCCCTTTGCAGAAATTTCTTAAGCTGTTTATTTTACACACTTTGCTGTGTGATGTGTATCTTGTATACATTCCTAACCATTTGTATACATCAACTTTTTTAAACTGCTTATTATTTCGAATCTGGATTTTGTTTTTTTCATTACAGATCACTAAACCCATCTTACAGCAAAGTGCGCCAAGGCTATTTAGAGCTTCCTGTAGTATTTTCATATCTTTGCATTGCATTAGGATGTCATCTGCATATATGATAACCCGAGTGCCGCTGGGAAACTCATGTTTTGCTATGACGTTCATTAATACATCAAATAGATTAATACATCAAAACACCACCTTGTGGAGTTCCCAATTCAAGCTCTTTTTCTATAGAATATGACCCTTGTAGCCACACTCTTGCCTTTCTATCACTCATATAGTTTTGTATCCATTTAAGTAGTTTCCCAGTGACTCTCAAGTTCACAAGTTCTTCTAATATCACCTCTTTATTTCCACGGTCAAATTCTCCTTTTATATCTATGAATGCTCTGCAAGTAGCCTCAGGATTATTTAAGCAGTTTATTACACTGTCAGCAGTGCTTTTTCCTTGTATGAAACCATATAGGTTTGGCGATAGTAACCCTTCAATTTTGTATAACAATCTGTTTAGTATTATCCTTTCCATAGTTTTACAGAAGCAGGACGTTATAGATATTGGACAAAAGTCGCCATCGTTCTTTGGAACCGGTATATTTATAGCATTTTTCCATTCCTGTGGTAAATAACCCGTTTCATATGACATATTGATCAGATCTAATAGTGGTCCATTCTTGATTCTAGCCAAGCAATTTACGATATCATAGGTTATTCAATCATTTCCTGGTGTGTTATACGTACACACGTATAAGCGGGTAGTGTAATCTGACACTGTACAATATCTTTTCTTTTAACGAGGTCTGCACTTCTGGTGGTAGTTCATTTAGACAAATAGATTTAGACCATTTCATGATGAACTTTTCTTACAATGAATTTCCCTAAATCTATTTACCTCTTTCCATATATTCCTTAGAATTTTTTTTGCCTATTTTCCATAAAAAATCCAATATCTATTTCTCACTTCTTGTTTGTTTTCTGTACACATTTTCGCAGTTTCTACCAGTGCTCTTTAATTTTCTCATTGTTTTGATTTGCAATCCAGTCTTTATGTGCTTTTTTTTAAGTAGTTTGTTCCATCCTTGAACAATCTTATCATTATCATAATTAGGTTTTCTTCTGCTCACCCCTTTAAAATTAAGTCTTGTTAGTACAGGATAGACAGTCTGCAATAGGTCCCAGCATATCATTTCTGTATAGTTGCTATTGGTTCGATATTTTTGATTTCTGGCAATTTGGACCTTTGTCGCTGTCCATTCCTCTGTATTTTGTCAATATGAATATTAACTGTCAAGGCAAAATGATCACTTACAAGGTTACTAACTACATTAGCATTGGCTGAAAATCCAAACATATTGAAAAGCACAGCAACTCCCCCCATGTAAGTGAGTAGGTTCATTATTACCCAGTATATTGATATCATCCAGTGCCTCTAAAAAATGTAACCATCTTCGACCATTAACGTTGTTGGCACCCATCATACCGAGTCGTTCATGTCTAGCATTGACATCACCAACTAGTAAACATGCATCATTGAATAAGCACTGGCATATCATCACTAAAAATTTGTGGATGCATATACATGTTGACAATGTTTATTGTATTTCCTTCAGTATAGATCTTAACAATTAGAGCTTCTATTCCATTTCTTATATCATAGGATACCAATTTAGATGGTATGTCTTTTTTAATGTATGTTAATAGACCTCTAATATTATTCTGCCTATCTGCTGCTAGGTAGTAGCTCTGATTATTTCGTAGTTTTGATATAGTATCATCCTCAGTACCTGTTTCCTGGAGAGCTATAACATCTATATTGTATAACATCAGATAAGCATGTATATCAGTGGTTCTAGAACGTAGACCATTCACATTCCAATTTAGGATATATAAACTCTTAGCACCCATTATTTATTACCCCTATCTACCTTTGTGTTTTCATTTATACAGGCATCAATTATACATTTGATCTGTTTCAATATTTTGTTATGCAATGTTTCAGGAATACTGGCCCAATTGAGTATTATTTCATTTCTCACATCAGATTTTCCATGGTACCATAACGAAGTTGCCGTGGTATTCTTTCCATCTACAATATATCTCACTTCACTAGTTTGTCTTGTACCTTCGCTGCGTTTTTCATGTCGTTCAGTCATGGTCATTTTATTTTCCTCTACCATCTTCCACAGTGTGCGACGTTCCTGTTGTAGTTGTCGTACTCCGTCGACAATATCCCGCAGTTCTCCTGGTACCTTAGCACTTTCAGGTGTCATCGAAATGTCACCCGATTCTTTTCGTTGGCAATTTTCAAATTTGTTCCATCCTTTTCTTCCATGCGTTTTCGGGCGGTGGTGGAGATTCCTCAACTGGCCGCAGCTCTTTTCGTTTACTAGGTTGTTCATCACCTGTACTTTGGAGTTGCACTGTACGTAGCTGTGGCCTCTTTTCACATAGCATGGAGCCGGCATTATGTTCGCCAGAACAGTTGCAGCACCGCGGAGTAACACATTGCCCACTTTTTATTTTGCTACCACATTCCAGGGAATTATGTTTGACTCCACAGTATCGACACAGAAAGTCGCTCTGACATTTCCATGTCATATGTCTCCACTTTGAACACTTGAAACATAACACTGGCTGATCTATAAATTTTGCTACCTTTCTATATCCAATACCAGAAATAAATACCTTTTCTGGTACATCTCCCTTCATACGAGCAATCACTTGATTCTTTTTTTTACCCCTTACCTCACGACGTTTAGCCCAAACAAAGCGTTCATCGTCCAATAGGAAGTTAGGTTCTACTATAACCGGGTATATGAATACTATTACTTTGGTGAGTTTCTCGGTAGGATCAGATACTTTCATAATGAGATTATTAAATCCTACGGTGGTTAGTATCTGCACTGCCTCATCTTCCATAGTCAAGTACGTTCTGTGACGCCCTTCTTTGAGAAGTGGTTTGAATTATTTGCACTCCCTTCCTAG
>NC_134810.1:7723996-7726496 GCF_046742065.1 Oratosquilla oratoria | reverse complement strand
GTTTGCATTAGCTGTTGATTGATATGTACTGTTGTTTATAGTAGATCTAAGTGGATTGGATAATTAACTATTTTACATCTTATGAACGTAGATATTTTTGTTGACTTAGAGAATTGAAAGTTAATTGTTTGATCACTTTATGTCTTTGCTATGTGGGATATTTGTATGCACTTATTGGTTTGTTTGTAACATACTATTTATATTAAAGTGTTTACATTTTGAATAGGTGTAAATATCTGTGGAAATACACGGGGGTACTTTACGATAACTGAACAGTAGTGTTGTTTGGTAGCACTGGTTGGCATCGTCATTAGTTAGAGCCTGACGTAGGCTGTAGCCGATGGTTGTGACCGTAAATATTGCTGGGTTTACAATTTTCGGTTGGTACTCGAGCCAAGGGTGGCGGTGGGTGGAGGGTGTGGTTGGTAGGTAGAGGTGGGTAGAGTTGGGTCGACGAGGAAGAGCTGAGTTGCAGGAGGGCTCGCTCGACTGGGCTATGGACAAGCGAGAAGCTCAACTGACGCGAAGATCCTGGTCGTGGGTGGAAGGGGGTAAAGGCGAATGAGACAACAGATAAGTTAAGCGGGTCCGCGTTTAACCGTTGCGAATTTCCTGGTCTGGCTGGTCATGAAGGGGTGAGAAGGAGGGTGGAGGGCAGCAAGTAGGTTAAGCGGGCCCGAGCTTAACCGTGGAGGGGGTGGAGGCAGGTGGTGGGCAGGTAGGTGGAGGCAGGTGGTGGGCAGGCTGTCGTCCGGCTCCTGAATTATAAAAAAAGGGAGATTAGTGGGAGTCTATGGTTTATACTCACGATGACTGGTGACGTTAGTTGGGGACGGCGTATGTGGGGATGTCTCATCGGCCTGGGTCCAATGCGTCCTGACTAAAGTCGTTAGGGTACCGGGTCGGCCTTCGAGTCGGTGAGCTGGATCTCTACAGCTGATTGGAGTCGCCTGGTTTCTGCTGGAGAAGTATAACGACGGTGCCTGGTGGCGTTAGTTGAGGACGGCGAATGTGGAGATGCCTCTAGACGAGTCTCATCGGCCTGGGTCCAATGCGTCCTGACTGAAGTCGTTGGGGTATCGGGTTGGCCTTCAAGTTGCGCTGGATCTCTACAGCTGATTAGATTCGTCTGGTTTCTGTTTGAAGAAGGAGAGAGGTCAGTGGTACACTTACCGAGTGGGTCGCTGAGTGTGTCTTTCTTCCGTGTGTGTGAGAAAGAGGTGGTGTACAGATGCTCTCACGCTAGAAGGTGCTCGGAGTTGATGGAAGTCTTGTGGTTTGACTGAAATTTGATCACCTGGGTGGGGGAGTCTTGTGGTTTGATTGAAGTTCGATCACCGGGGAGGTGGGAATCTTGTGGTTTGATTTAAATTCGATCACCGGGGAGCTGGGAGTCTCGTGGTAGGTGAATGTAGTGTTGTAGTTCGATCTCTTGGGAGGTACACTTACACGATTGGAGTCTTGTGATTCCATATGCTAGCTCTGGGCTTGTTTGATACTGGATTGGGGTCTTGATACGGTGATACGTAGAGTTGCAGATGTTTTCTCCTACTCTGACAGTGGTCTCTCTGCAGACAGCTTTCTTCCGATTGGTAGCGTACTGCCACCAGGAGGTTTAAAATCAACTGCCTTTCGATTTTACCACAAATTCTGCAAGTCACTCCTTTTGCTCTTTGCAGATGTATTTAAAGTCAGAATGACGTCTTGAAGGGGTGGTGTGTAGATGTGTCGTTCGCTTGGAAGTGTACTCATAGTTGTGGTGGTCGGGAGAAGCCCGAGTGTCATCTCGAAGGGAGCGGTTGATGGAGGGGTGGTGTACAGATGACGATGCGCTGGGCTGATCGAAGTTTGATGCAGAGCTGAAGGGAAGCAAGTGGCTTGATTCCGGGGTCTTTTGATGAAAAGTCGAAGACAGGCGGTGTCTCCTTGGTAGACAGTGGCATGTTCCTTCTGAATGGTAGTTATGGCTTGAGCGGCTGAGGACGAAATTTTATTCGGGCCTTCTTTGGTAGACACGGGAACACCAGTGTGACAAAACTAATGGGTTTTTGCTACGTGGTAGGTGTGTCTCTTCTAATTTTGGCGTAAGAGCCCCGCTCGCCAGTTATTTGCTACTTGGTAGGTGTGCCTTGAATGACTGAGGACGGCGCTTCTATTCAGGGCGTGGTAGCACCACCGCCGTCAATTATATAACAGTTTTGGGGTTGATACATTAGGGGAACTTAATGCGGGCGAGAAATATCTTGATGGTGGTTTCTTCGTTTTATTAACAATATGATCTGGTGATTTTTACTTGTACAATTAGATCCTTGATCTAACACTCCTGGTGCCGGACCCTGACCTCGGCACTGCCCTGGGGAGTCTCCTGTTGAGTCCCCTTTTGCCAGGCTTGCGACCTGGGCAGTTGTCTTTCTCGGCGGCACAGCCGTCAGAAAATAAAGGGGGTTAGTGGGTTGCCGTCTGTGAGACGTGTTAATTATCAATTATAGATATTGATGTT
>NC_134810.1:7693996-7721496 GCF_046742065.1 Oratosquilla oratoria | reverse complement strand
TTAGCAAAAGCCACAAGATTATTAATAATAAAAGAATACGCAAATAAAATAACAAGCTCTTCGAAGCGTCCCATGAGATGACCCGTCCATGTATAAAATATCCTGTAACGTTTGAGTTGTTAGCTTTGTGATCAAGACCCTGCGGGTCAAAACGTTAAAGCGTGAAATTCTCCCATTACTCCTCGTCTGCTTCTTACACCTTCAGTCTTATATATATATATATATATATATATATATATGTATATATATATACATATATACTGTATACATATATATATATATATATTTGTGTGTGTGTGTGTGTGTGTATGTGTGTGTGTGTGTGTGTGTGTGTGTGTGTGTGTGTGTGTGTGTGTGTGTGTATGTGTGTGTGTGTGTGTGTGTGTGTGCGTGTGTGTGTGTGTGCGTGTGTGTGTGTGTGTGTGTGTGTGTGTGTGTGTGTGTGTGTGTGTGTGTGTGTGTGTGTGTGTGTGTGTGTGTGTGTGTGTGTGTGTGTGTGTGTGTGTATAGCCACGGGTTTCTACGTCATGAAATTGTTCCCTCGCAAACAAACATTCCAAAGTTTTTAGGGGAAAGAAAACATGATAGGAGTAAACAGATTTTTAGGTTTAATAGATACCATAAAAGTGCTAAAACATATTAGATTATAAAAAGAAAATAGAAAAAAAAATAGATCCTAAGAAGGGTAGTGCTAGCCTTGTAATAAATTTTCAGCAAATGGAAGATATAAGCTGATATGAAGATTATATAAAAAGCTCAAAACATTTTAAGTCAAAGTATGATCAGGATCCTATCAGGTCTTTGGTTGGAATAATAAAGAAAACTAAAAGTGATTAATCAAACACAGAATATTTAGCAAAATTAGACAGATGGTTCAAGGACATGATTTCTATGTTGAAGGTTTCAGACTAGATAGAAAGATCTACTGACAAGATAAAAGTATCTCAGGTGACTAAGGTAATAGCATTTGCACTATGGATACATAATTATGATGAGATAAATACAGAAAAACTGTATAAAGATCTCAAACAAACCATGGATTTAGGGGTGATAGATTACCTTCTAACAAGGTTATTGTAAATATAAAGCAATTAGTCTATATGTCATGACAGTGGGAATGCAAAAACAGAGAGAAAATAGGAATTCTAGGAGTGGTTACAGAAACAGAGGATCTGAATATAGAATTAGAAGCACTTCAGGAATGCTAGATTTGAATGCCATAATTGTAATACCTGGGGGTATAAAATACGTGAGTGCTATTATGAGACTATTTGCAGGAACTGCAAATATGAGGGGTATGATGATTATCATTTTAGAAACCCACCTTTCTATTTGTATTACCAGTGAGTAGGACATAGAACAAAGGATTATAAAACATTGCCTAATTTTCTTATTTACCCAGAAACAAGAGGAAAATATCCAGACATAAAATAAGACAACGCTATAGAGATAATTATAGAAATACAAGTAGACATTGTTGTGTTAGGGACAAGAGTGATAGGATGTGGAAAAAAATACCAACACCAAAGACAATTGTAACTTGACTATAACAATAGGAAGCACTTCTGTAGAACCCCTCATTGCGGGTCAAGTTTTCAATAGACCTATTCAAATATCCATTGATACGGGATCTGTTGTCTATGTTATGAATAGCAAAGTTTTGAACGAATTGAAACAGGGAGTGAATTTTTTTTAACTAATACATTATTCATTGCAAAGAGTAACAGGAAGTCAGTAAAAACATTAGGTAAGATATCATTTTGTATAGAAATAACCAGTTGTACATTCCAGCGATAATTGTAGAAGAATCTGTTTTTCCATGAGATTTAGTGGTAGGATTTGCAACTTTGAGAAAAGAGGGTATAATCATATGCCCTGCTGAGCTAGGGATCTTAGTGAAATCACAGTTAATCCCATTTCTAAATCAACCAAACTTAGAACCAGTATTTGAGATAAAAGAAACTATTGAATTAGATAGGGAAGATAACAATGCTAGATTGGATGATAGCGGGGCAGAGTGGTCCATTCAAGAGCAAATAAAATAAATCATAAATAGTCTCTTATAGTGAACCCAACTCAGGTGTTCAAGAAATTCCAGAAATTACCCAGAATTTATCAACTTCAAAAGAAGCTTTGCTAATTGTGGAAGGCGATATAACAGAGTCGACGTTATCACATTCCAGAGTAATTAACAAAGTAGAAGTGAAGTTGAAAGCAGTCACTGTAGACTGAAATTTTAACCATCCCAGAATCAATTAGGATAAAAGGTTTGAAATTGGACTCGGGAATTTATAAGACACACAAGAACCAGGTAGATATATCAATGATAAGTACTTTGAATAAAGACATAGTCTTAAGGAAAAGTACACAAATAGGGTGTGTTCAAGTCTGTACAAGACCTATTAAGATTTTTACATAAGTGTAATGAGGAGGTAGAATCCCCAGTTGCTTCAATCTGTTCAATTTAGGAAGAAACAGATTTGTGAAATAAATATAAGAGTCAACTAGAACCTACTAGTTGTCCTGAGTTGGATGAAACCTTAGTTACATTGCTTTTGATGCACAATAAAGAATTGCTTTGTTGGGGTACGCCTTGGGCAAAACAACTATTTTAAGAAATCAGATCAAATTAAAACCATTGACTCAACTTATCTTTATACATGCCTATAGATTAACATATTCCAAGCTAGCAATTATAAATAAATTGGTCACTGAAATGTTATCGCAGGTTATTATTGAACTTAGTCAAAGTGAATAGAAATTCCCCTTGATTCTGGAGCCAAAATCAGATGGTACTATGCGCCCAGTAATTGATTATGGGAAATTTGATAAATTGACTATACCTGATAGATTACGATACCAGTAATAGTATATTTACTTCGTAGTCTGGGAACCAAGAATAGATGCTTTAGCACTATAGATACCAAATCTGCGTTCTGGTAGATCGAGTTGCTTGAGGATTCACGGAATTATATAATATTTTAAACAACAACGGTGCAATATATGTTCAAACGAATGCCTTTAGAGTCATATAATAGTCCGGTAACTTATATTAGATTGATTAATACAGTTCTAGATGGGTTGTTAGGAAATAATGCCAATGTATTTCTAGATGATATTTTAATAGTTTGCCAAACAGTAGCTGAACACTTTAAGAAATTAGATTTGGTGTTCTCAAGACTATTTGAAGGGGGATTGAAAGCAAAAATTTTAAAATGTAAGTTTTTGCAGGACACTGTTATTTATTTGAGACATAAAATAGAAAAACATGGACTTAGTAGAGTAAATTCAAAGGTACAAGCTGTAAAGATATATCCAGTTCCGGACAATGTAGAAAAAGTTAGAAGTTTCTTGGGATTGCCAGGGTATTAAAGAAAAGTTATTAAGGGTTATGCCGACAGAGCTAATCAATTAAGTTCTTTGTTGAAAGATGTATTCCAAGTTCATTTGGAGACCTGCATAACAACAAGCTTTTGATAAGCTGAAAGATAAACTTACTAGTTCTCCAGTTCTGATATTTCCTGATTATGATAAGGAGTTCATTCTTTGTACTGGTGCGTCTGTTGTAGGTTCGGAAGCATAGTGATGCAAGAGAGAAATGGGACATTGAAACCAATAGCTTACACTTCGGAACTTTGTAATAATACAGAGAAATTACTCCATTATAGAAAGAGAAACCTTAGCAGTGATATATTCATTAGATATGATACTGGGATATCCAATCAGAATGTGGACTGATCATACAGCTATCCAGAACTAATTCAAGCATAAAAATCTTAGGGGTAGATTAGCCAGGTGGTTTACTACACTTCAGTGTTATAAGGTTAATTTTGAATATATTCCAGACAGAATGTTGCAGCAGATGCACTATCTAGAAATCCTAGCCAACCAACGATAGGGTTGATCAATTTCATCTGCATTATAGATGAACTAGCAACATTAGATGAGGAAATGATAATAAGGGAACAAAGAAAAGATAAGACTTGGGAAAAAGTAGCCCAGAATTTGATGAACCCAAGAGGTATTCCTCCAAAACTACCAAAAGGGTGTAAGATAGAGGAATTGCATTTGAACAATGGACTTTTGTGTAGAAAAACAGCTGTAAGTGAGAAGGATATTTCTAAGAGCCCAGTGAATCATTTGGTAATGCCACAAAAATTCCACAAACTTTTGTACAAGAGGTATTGAAATTACTTCATGATAGTGATTGTAGTTTACATCCAGGAAAAGATAAAATATATAGACAAGCACAATTTAATGCTTTTGGCCAGGTATGAAGAAAGACATATATGCTTATTGCTTATGTAGAAAATTTCTTGAAATGTGCTGAGATAAAAGGAAATACAGTTACACCTGCTCCAATACTATCATATCCCATCCCGCAGAAACTTTAAGAAAGAGTTCACTTAGACATACTGGAGTTACCTATATCTGAAAAAGGATATAAATATGTTTTTTGTTGCCATTGATTATATTTTTTATGATTTTGCAATTTACAAGCCATTCCAAATAAGAGAGCTGAAACAATTGTTTCAATAATCTACGATCAGATAATTTGTAATTTCACTACTCCTAAGATCTTAGTTCCAGGCAATGGTACTGAATTTAATAACAAAATCTTGGAAGAATGATGTAGGTCATTTAAGATAAACAAATCTAATATTCAGGTGAATAATCCTCAGAGCAATGGAGTTTTAGAGAGAAGAAAATTATCACATGTCTTAGAGGTTTGATAAGCCCACATAGTATAACTTAGGATAGTTGGATTCCTTGTGTTAAATTAATAGATCTACTGGAGAAACACGCCATTTTATTATTTTTGGGGAAGACAAAATTGGCCCATATGAAATCTTGATTGTAGAACCAAGGCCAGTGTATAATACAGATGATTACATCTCAAATAGGATACACATCTTTCAAACCATACATCAAAGAGGTAGGGAACATATGAAAGACTCTACACAAGAGATGAAGAAGCAACACCATAAAATAGCGCATAAAATAGAATTGCAAAATAAGAATTTTGGTCATGGCCAGAATAAATACCATAAGAATGAAATTCAAACCAAGATACTCAGGTCCATTTAGAATAATTGTTTTTGCAGGTAGAAATGAATACAAGATCTTACATTTAGAAACTAGGGAAGTGTCAATTAGACACAGATTATTTATTCTATTGGGGAAACCTTGAATTTAGAGGGGCATACGGAATCTATATTTATTATTATCGTGTGGTAATTGTGTGTTAATATTGATAACACTGTATAACAATGAAAAAAAAAATAGAATACTTTTCTAGTGGTATTTTTTGCGTAGATCACGAATATAGCATTCGTTTCTTTCTGCGGCCCTCCAGTTTCTCGTAAATTACCATCTTACTTACGTTAAAGACACTTATGGATCTTTTTTGTTGCTTATCATAAATGCTTTCTATTTTTTTATTTGATATTTTTGTTGCTGGCATCATTTATATAATTGTTTACATAAGTGTTATTTTCTTTACCAGAGACAGAGCTAAAATGCCTTGGGAAAAAAAAATCGCCAGACAATTTTTGTTATAATTATGTGCGGATCAGTTACATTAAGGCAATACAAGAGACAGATGACTCAGCATATCAAGAAACTTTATGAGCTGTACTTTGGATGTAAACTGGGTGGCCAGGACAAACGCTGGGCACCTCTCATATGTTGTGTCAGGTGTACAAGTCCCCTTTCTGCATGGGTGAAAGGCAAAGGGCCTGGCCTCATGTTTGGCGTACCAATGGTCTGGAGGAAGCCAAAGGATAAGTCAACAGACTGCTACTTCTGCTTAACAGATATTAAAGGTGGGTATCAAATGTGTATTCTTTACTGCTTTTTAATACATTTTCAAGAGATGTATCAATAAAAAAGATTGGAATACATGATATGTTGTGCATCATTTTTGCACGTGATCACAACCAATAATAATCATGTTTAGTCTAATTCTATCTTATTTCCCTGCAGCTTGCAACAGAAAAGGCAAGAAATATATCATGTGTCCAGATCTTCAGTCTGATATTCGCCCAGTTTGACATTCAAGTGATATTCCTAGCCGCTCTCTAAACTACCAAGCAATGACACGGGCAACACAGACGATTCAGAATCTCAAGATACAACATATGTGACACAGCTTGAATTTGACAAGAAACCACACCTCATCACCCAACTGGAACTCAATGAGCTAGTTCGTGTTCTAACACTTACTAAGCAACAGAGTAAACTCCTGGCCTCACGTTTGCAACAATGGAACCTGTTGGATGAAGATGCTCAAATTATAGTATTTAGGGAGTGTTCTGCAGATCTACAGCAATTTTTTACCTTGGAAAAACAACTTGACTTATTGTAATGATATTAGAAGTCTATTCAATGCCCTTGAGCTGACCTATGAACCAAATGAATAGAGGCTATTTGTAGATGAATCCCTTTACATCATAAAAGCGGTTTTGTTGCACATTGGGAACACCATGCCTTCAGTTCCACATACTCACACAGTCATTTTAAGAGAGACATATGAGAACCTTGCTTTTATTTTAGACCACATAAGTTACAAGGAGCTTGAGTGATTAATTTGTGCAGACTTGAAAGTAGCAGACCTACTTAATGGGCTACAAACTGGATACACCGAGTTTATGTGCTTCCTTTGCAAGTAGGACAGATTAGAACATTATGTACGTTCAGAATGCCCACCTCGGAAACTTATAACGCCTGGGTACCAAAATGTAATTCATGAACCACTAGTAAAGAAGGAGAAAATAATTTTGCCACAACTGCATATAAAAATAGGCCTAATGAAGCAATTTGCCAAAGTACTACTACAACATAACATGCCATGTTTCCAGTATCTCAAAGCAACCTTCCCTAAAATAAGTGATGCCAAGATTAAAGAGGGTATATCGTAGGTCCTCAGATTTGTCAGCTTATAGATGATGAAAACTTTGAGGTGATAATGGATGAAGCTGAGCTTGCGGCCTGGTATGCATTCAAAGATGTATGCAAAGGACTTCTGAGAAAGCACCAAGAGGCCTAGTGAGAGCGTATAATAGAGAGCCTAATCAAATGCTACCAAGATCTCGGATGCACTATGTCACTAAAGATACACTTTCTTCATTCTCCTTTGTCCTTCTTTCCAAAGAATGCAAGAGATGTGAGTGATGAACATGGAGAGAGGTTTCATAATGATATAGCGTCAATGGAAAACAGGTGCAAGGGAAAATGGAGCCCTGCTGTGCTGGCTGACTTCTGCTGGAACCTGAAGCGTGATACATCTGAGCCATCTTATAAAAGAAGAAGTAAATACTAAATTGTAGGTTAATACATTATATGATGCTAACGAACAAGCCAATTCATAATATATTTATGAATTAGATACAATGGACACATTTAACCTGACTTAGGGGGCGAAATACATCTATGGTATCGTGGAAATCGGTATTAACTACATAATTATTAAATCGACAACTTATAAAAAAAAATGTGACGTGATATGATTTTTTTTTTTGGTCAAATTCGAATTCAGCACACTAAACTTCATAATAAAATGCAAATAAGAATTTTTTTTTCTTGAACCTGAAATTTGTTGTACAGTGTAATATTTACAGAATAAGCCTGGATTAACTATTTGATATATGTAAATGGTGCATTCCAGAGATTGGAAACCTGTGCTACTTGGGACCTTCTGTGTGTCAGATGTGCTACTTGGAGCCTTGGTCAAACAGGAAGACCTGGAGCCTTGCTAATGTATTAAAACAACGCCATTAAGTATCGAAATGTTTTGTTTTTGTTTTTTGTTCTATGAACCAATAAAAATGTTTGTATAGCTTTCCTAGTATGTGTCAATTAGTTGCAACAACTTTATTGCAGAAAGAAAATTATACAACAGATTAATTATAGTAACATGGGAGATTACCATTGTCTATTTTTTCCAAACATACCGACAAAACTATGATCTGTCTTAGATTGAAATCAGTTGAATGCAAAACTGTGATATAAATGCAGGCATGCTCTCCACTATTGGTAACACCGTTAATACTGTGCAAGTAATCGATGTAACATGCCTCGCAGATAAACAACTCGCCCTCTCTGAGAGTGGGAAGACACCCTTCATTGAGATCTAACACAAACATCTCCTCTAATAATGTCTTAATTTAATTGTTGCTGCTCTTAATCAAATTTTACAACCAGAAGGAGAAAAACATCAAATACTATTCGACACTTTTTCCTGCTTTTGTTATTGAACATTATGGCATCCTTAGACCTTGGTAGCAGTGAGTTTAGCAATTAATTTACTGAACCAATTTATAGACATACTAAATTGTTTTCAGGATCAGTAGGTATCTGGAGTTACAGTTGTGCATGTTGGTGTAGAAGTACTTTTGGGTTACCATTAGGTAGATGATAGAATCTATTGAAGTATATTTCTTTTAGCCTTATTTAACCAGTTTATGCTGAAATATTTTTAATTACTGACTTGGTTCAATATATATAATAGCAAATGAAATGTTGAATTCCATAATAATGTTTTGTGCCAAAGCCCTGTATGAGGGAGTTAAAAAGGGTTGGTCGGAACGACTAAATGGTAGCTGCCGGGCCCTGTAGGGGGCTAGTAGAAAATTGGATAGATGGTGAGGGTTGCATTTTTATGGATCGGTTGTTTGTAAACAGCCCATTTCGTAGGCAAAAGTTTGCGCAAGTTCGGCCTTTGCCTAGTCATAAAATTAGTCGGAATTCTGTATGACGTTCATATGTTTTGCTGACGTAGAAATTTTGTAACCTAATTAAGTTATGCAGAGATTTGAGCTTACTTAAGTAAAAAATATTGCATACAGACTTGTAACAACGAATCTGAAGTAACAACGAATCTGAATGGAGAAAGGGTGGAAGAGGAGAAAATTCAATTGGCTCACGATTATAAGATAACGCCCTTAGGGGGGGTCTTAGATATAAAGTTAAAGACCATTAGACTAAAGATATCATGGCGTCATT
This sequence comes from Oratosquilla oratoria, assembly GCF_046742065.1. Taxonomy (NCBI): domain Eukaryota; kingdom Metazoa; phylum Arthropoda; class Malacostraca; order Stomatopoda; family Squillidae; genus Oratosquilla; species Oratosquilla oratoria. The sequence continues at coordinate 7,712,493 of NC_134810.1, read as the reverse complement.
GCAGAAGTTACCTGAGACCTAATAATACGAGTTCTCACGGGATTCATAGATAGTACCTGTAGAAGCACGCCGTGTAACCTGTTTTCAAGAGAGAAAATAAAATCTACAAACATTTCATTCCCACATGCCTGAAGTACACTATATGGAAATTGAAAAAATATGAATTCCTATACGTACAGGGCATACTGACTAAAAATCTGTAAATAAATACAGAAAAAGAAGTCACAAGAGAAAAGTTGGGCGAAAGTGAAGAAAGGGGTGACTAAACACATTGGTGAAAAATTAAAGTAAATCACGTGGTATATATATATATATATATATATATATATATATATATTTATATATATATTTATGTATGTATACATGTACATATGTATATATGTATATATGTCTCTCTGTATCTATTTATATATGTATCTATATATATATATATATATATATATATATATATATATGTATATGTACATATGTATATCACCTTTCTCACCAGACCCCAGGTAGTTGATTTTAAATGTCAGTCGTCGGTCTCGTCATCAGATGCCTCCCCTCATCTCGATCCTCGTAAATTCCTTGTTCATTTACTTCTTCCAACGTTAAATTTCTTCCTTCCAAGTTCTTTTTCACACAGTCCATCCACCTTTTCATGGGTCTTCCAACTGGCCTCCTTACTCTAGGTTGCCATTCCAAATACTTCCTTGGATATCGACTTTCCACCCTTCTCTTCATATGACCAAACCATCTCAAGTTACTTCTTTCTACGATTCCAACAAGCGGCTCAACTTTTAGGTGTTCCCGTATATATATATATATTATATATATATATTATATATATATATATATGTATATATATATATATACATATATATATGTACGTATATATATGTATATATATATATGTATATATATGTATATATATATATATATGTATATATATGTATATATATATATATACATATACATATACATATACATATACATATACATATACATATGTATATATGTATATATATATGCAAAGTAGACCACTTGGAAAAAGAAACTAACGAAGCAGAGCGCTTTTGTATATTACATCTCCAGTGCAACAAGTACATAGTAATAGAAATGCATAGATAATATATACATGAAACAAAGGAACAAGGACAGTTTGAATAAGGGTAGCGGCCAATTACCCCCTGGAGTGCGGAAGGTCATTGTCAATTAACTTAGGATGGTGGGGCGACATCAGGTCACAGTCGCCAGGGTCACATAGTCGCTGGGTTACATTTTACCTGATATTATCTTACTAATTTCTTGACAAATAAAATTATCAAGTTTGTACAAGCCCTTGTGTAGGTTGGTATTTTGATTACTGGTGGTATGAATCAAACTACACTCTATTAAATTTCTTGCTATTATGTTGTTGGTATAATAGATTGGCTGGGCATTACCCCAATCAACTGGATGATTATTTAATTCAACATGCTTGAATATACCACTAGAATTATTGCCATCCCTAACATTTTTCTTGTGTTGTTCAATTCTAATTTTTAAGGGTTTCGCAGTTTGACCTATGTAAAATTAATTACACATTTTGCAAGGAATTTTATAAATGCATCCTTTTTTAATTTAAATACTATTGTTGATGAGTTTATGTTTTACTGTACTATCATTTTTAAAAACTACCTTTACGTTAAATCTGTCTAATAATTCTGTGATACTTAACAAATTTTCTTGAAATGGTAAAATTAAAACATTATGATGATTGAAAGGTGATTTAGGCTGAGGAGTTAAAGATTATTTCCTTGCAAAATTGTAAGCAATATCAAGGAATTGTCCTGAATTTATTGGTGAAGAAATCAGAAATGTTTTTAACATTGGGCTGGAATTGAAATACCCTAAGCAATTCCTTGATATTGCTTACAATTTTGCAAGGAAATAATCTTTAACTCCTCAGCCTAAATTACCTTTCAATTATCATAATGTTTTAATTTTACCATTTCAAGAAAATTTGTTAAGTATCACAGAATTATTAAAAAGATTTAACGTAAAGGTAGTTTTTAAAAATGATAGTACAGTAAAACATAAATTCATCAACAATAGTATTGAAATTAAAAAAGGATGCATTTATAAAATTCCTTGCATAATGTGTAATCAATTTTACATAGGTCAAACTGCCAAACCCTAGAATTGAACAACACAAGAAAAATGTTAGGGATGGCAATAGTTCTAGTGGTATATTCAAGCATGTTGAATTAAATAATCATCCAGTTGATTGGGGTAATGCCCAGCCAATCTATTATACCAACAACATAATAGCAAGAAATTTAATAGAGTGTAGTTTGATTCATACCGCCAGTAATCAAAATACCAACCTACACAAGGGCTTATACAAACTTGATAATTTTATTTGTCAAGAAACTAGTAAGATAATATCAGGTAAAATGTAACCCAGCGACTATGTGACCCTGGCGACTGTGACCTGATGTCGCCCCACCATCCTAAGTTAATTGACAATGACCTTCCGCACTCCAGGGGGTAATTGGCCGCTACCCTTATTCAAACTGTCCTTGTTCCTTTGTTTCATGTATATATTATCTATGCATTTCTATTACTATGTACTTGTTGCACTGGAGATGTAATATACAAAAGCGCTCTGCTTCGTTAGTTTCTTTTTCCAAGTGGTCTACTTTGCATAAGTGAACACACGTACCCGTGTTCTTATTAGCGTATATATATATGTATATGTATGTATATATATATGTATATATATGTCTATATATATGTATATATGTATATATATATGTATATATATTTATATATCAAGGACTACTATAACACAGGATGTGCGCACCCAGATCCCTGGGTCCGCTAGCGGAGGCCATTGCTTTCTTTGTAACCTAACATTTTATATTGGACAAATATATCAAAACTAGAAACCAAACATTATATATAGGACAAATATATCAACTATTGACTTATTCAATGCAGTATAAGTTAATAGAAACTTCTATAGTGAAATAAGAAACTATTTTTAAGGCACTGTTATGCTTTGAAATGCCAATTTTAGCCGGACGTAACAGATATTATTGTATGAGGTTGGTGGACACCGGGGTTGGCGATTTTTTTTTTTTTTTATCTTTTTAAAAATATAAAAAAATCGATCTTTTTATCTAAATCATATTTATTTTAGATAGATTTTTTTTTTTTTAATATTGTGGGATTGCTATCTGATATGCGATCTGATTGCTAAAGGTCATTTTTAGCATATCAATATAAGGAGCAGTATTATATTGACTTGCCACATGTATACAAGGGACGGTATAAGCCTACATGTAGTATATATATCACTGTGCAGCCAACAACAAGTTTCAACAAGATTCTTGTTGAAACTTGTTGATGGTAAGCAGCTTCTCACTGAGTCAGTTCTGTTTTTGAATCAACCAGGAAGGATGTCTTCTGGACCTGGCAGAGTGGCTTCAGGTAGGAAAAATGATCCTGTCTGGAATTATTTTGAAAAACTACCAACAACTTCTGGCAAAGGGTACCAAGCTAAATGCAAAGACTGCTGCCAGGAACTACAGGGCATTGTGTTAAGATTAAAATATCACAGAGATAAATGCCAAGGTCAGCCACAGCATACAGAAGAAGAAATTGATGACCCAAGTAAATAATTTTACTTATATAAGTGTGCATTTCTCCCTTTTCATACGCAACTATATAAATTTGGTGAACAATAGAGAGCACGTGCAATAAAAATGTGAAGGCCTAAAGAGATGATACTTCAACTTCATTACTTCTAAATTTGGGTAATGACTATAACACCATAATATACTGTATCCACTCAACTTTTGGGGCCTAGATGATTGTTATTCATTTCATTCAACATAGTGTAATATATTTCATAAGTTCCATTGGAATTCAGCCCATATGGGATTCAGCCCAAAGGGATTTAGCCTAATCTAACCCAAATAACCCATTAGTTTTAGTGAATTTAAAAGTGGACTGAATCCTGTGAGGGCTTAATTCCAAGCCCACCTATCTCATATCCTGTTAATTATTTTCAAATAATTTAGTGGCTTGTGTGAATATGATCATTATCTAAAAAAATAACTACTGTACTCAAAAGTAGCCTAAATCACACTGTATTCATTCATTTATTTATTCATTTATAAATTATGCAATATGCTAAAATTTTCTGTTTCCATTTTAGGATCTGTATCAACAGCTTCAATCCCTTCATCATCGGCTCCACTTGAATTATCTGCAAACCTGACTCCACCATTAAAAAGGTCACTATCAGACTCCTCCACAGGCGCCACTTCTGCTAAATCATTTTCATCTAAAAGAAAATCATCAACATAACTGGACAGCCCCTCAAAAGGAAAATCTCGACAAAGAAGTTGCAAGAATTATATTTGCTACAAATTCACCATTTCGTCTTGTTCAGCATCCTCAGTTTCTCAAGATGGCTCAGAACCTGAGGCCAGGTTATATTCCTCCATCCAGAAAAGATATTGTTGATAAATACTTGGATCTTGTGTATGAAAAGGAATATAAAAAGTGTGCAGATGACCTGAATAGTGAAACTGTATGTCTTTCAATTGATGGGTGGTCTAACATCCATAATGAACCCATAATATGTGTCACTCTAACAACATCCACTGGTCAGATTTATTTAGTTGACACAATAGACACATCAGTGAAACTTCACACTGCTGAATATCTTCTACAACTTGTACAAAATTCGATCAAGAAGGCTGAACAAGATTTTGGTTGTCACATTGGAAGTGTTGTAACAGACAATGCAGCAAATGTCACCAAGATGAGAAAACTCTTGGAGGAATCGAGTGAACCTGAGCATAGTGTCCTCACATACGGCTTATACCGTTCCTTGTATACTTGTGCCAAGTCTATATAACACTGCTCTTTATATTGATATGTTAAAAATGTCCTTTAGAAACCAGGTCTTATATCAGATAGTAATCCCACAATATAAAAAAAAGAAATCTATTTAAATCAAATAAATCTGATTAAAAAATATTCGATTTCTTATATATATATATATATATATATATATATATATATATATATATATATATATATATATATATATATATATATAAATAAATCGCCAACCCTGGTGTCCACTAACCTCATACAACAATACCTGTTAAGTCCGGCTAAAATTGGCATTTCAAAGCATAACATTGCCTAAATAGTTTCTTATTTCACTATAAAAGTTTACATTAACTTATACTGCATTGAATAAGTCAATAGTTGATATATTTGTCCTATATACAATGTTAGGTTTCTAGTTTTGATATATTTGTCCAATATAAAATGTTAGGTTACAAAGAAAGCAATTGCCTCCGCTAGCGGACCCAGGGATCTGTTGTGCGCACGTCCTGTGTAATAGAAGTCCTTGATATATATACATGCATACATATTTACACACAGCGTTGAGTACGACACTATTTTCACAATTATTTCTCTTCGCCCAGCTAAAGGGGGAGAAAATCAATACTAATAAAACTAATTACGATAATTATTTCCATGATTATCTGTTATCTAATAAGAAGTATCCAATGATAAGATTTATTTATGACATTCCTATGATTGTACCACTAAAATTGCGAGTTGTAATACAAAAATGAAATATCTTGGACAATATCTCAATGGATAACAGATAATGTCCTAATCAATTTTATCAGTATATAATTCCTCCCCCATACCTATGATAAGTGGATGCTAAAAGGAATGGTGACAGTGATAACAAAATAAATACGGATCTCAAGGGAATCTTTATAACATTCATGGTAGGTATTTGACCGAAATTGAAGTAAGCAAAATAAGATGTCTCATGATGTAAAACTGAAACTACCAGGGACGTCTCTTTCCAACTTCATTCATAGATAATTTCAAGAGATGTACAGGTGCACAGATTTGTTAATCACATACAGAACCATGAAAAAAGGAAAATAGAAATAAAGAGGTAGGCGTGCTGGCGTAAGAAATTACCAGAAGACACACGTCCCACGCTCCCCTATCCATCGGAAACCTAGAATATACATGCTACGACTATCAATAACGGGAGTGGAACAAATAATTTCTCGTAGGGTCGGGGCAAATAATCCCGTATTTTAGCTGGAGCGAAACATCTATCAATCGGGCGGGCAATCGATCGCTTACGAGAAAATTGTGTAGCTGAGACTGTGCTCACTCGTATGGACGCTGGAAATCCACCAAAATATTCCACTTAACTGATTTGTCTGAAGTTACAAAACATATAGAAAAACTATTGAAACAAAAATTAAAATTAAAATGGCAATTCTACTATCAGTGACTTCTTACATCAAGTTGGGCGAAGTATGCGAAACAATTTATATATCAACTGCACATTGTACTTACTGTAAAAATAACTGTTATGTAAAAATGACCAAATTTCCTGTATATATGAATTTAGAAATCAGATTTTAATGCCGCCTTATATGAATATACGGTAATGTATGAATGACTCCACATGCAATATATATTAGTATGTATTTATCCAATTTATAGGACTAATTTACGAGAAGACTAATCGTCCTGGTTATGCGATTTTGTGTTAGACTAATTAGTAGAAGACAAAATGAACGCGGACTAAGCGTCCAGGAGACTAATTGTCAGAAGATTAAGTGGGTGGATGCTATCTGGAGCTAAGAGAAGCCGTGTTATTGGTATTAACAGGGGTCTTCTTTTTTCTTCTTTTTTCAGAAAAGCCCAGATATTTTCTTTCAAATATTTTTTTCCAAAGGGAAGAAATATTAGGCCATCTAACATGCCACAGAAATGTTTAACAACTACATCTTCCTGCAAAATGATGTTAATGCAAATTCTTGTATTTTCCTTCAGGTACTCCAAGACAAATTATAGAAGTAACTTTGGGTGTTTACATAGTGTTCAGTGATGGAATAGGTTGCCTTTATCGCAAATGAATCCCAGCTCTTTACACCAGTCATTGACTGTTTGTAACAGTTGTTCAATTACAGCTTGTTTTTTGTTTGGGAGAAGAACAAACACACAGGATATCATTTTATCTCTGAGAGGTTATTGGATGACATAGCTAACTAAAAATATTAGGAGCTGGTGTTAAGTTAGAATCAATAAACCTCTTCTGGCAGGAAGTAAGTTGACGAAGAGCATCATCCGTGCCAAATGGGATGGCCGGATGGTGCTGTCTGTGGAAATTCGTGCATTAGAAACTGGCTATGAATTTCATCATCGTTGTCTTCCAGCCTTCAGGAAATCCTGTTTTTATTGAGAAGCAGGCTGGTTGAAGCTGTTGATCTCCCCAACACGTGTTCTAGTTAGTTCTTTGGTTTGTAAAAAAAAACTACAACAAAAGTCTGACTCATTCCTTCTCTGGATTTTTTTTTCTTTTTTCTTTTTATGGGCATTCTCAATTTTTACTTCAGACTCATCGGCTTCATGATTATGCCGGGCAGTGCTATATCAACACGGTCGAGTTTAATCTGCTCATCTACAATACTCGATCTTCATTTGATTACATTCCCATCGGACGCGATTGGTCTTCTTATATTCTTTCGTGTACATATAGTCTTTATAGCAGATTTTTTTTGCCACCTTTGCTGATCACGGTGACTTCTAGTGTACGTTGATATATAATACTGAATTTTGCATAAGTGAGGGACATTTTACACCAGTACTGCACAGTATGTGCTATGAGTAATAACTTGAGATTATCTCGCGATTAACAGTTTCAGTGAATATTGTCACCTGGATTACAATGGATACCTTAATCTTTTTTCTTTTTCTTTTTTTCTTTTTTGTGAATGATAGTCACTCTCTCTTTTCTGTAGGGTGTTTGTTAATTCCTACGTCATTATAAAGAATTTATGGTAGATTTAAGAAATGTTTATCAGCCAATAACATTCCTTATTTGTACGCTTGGAGCAATGCTTTTAGCTTAACAAAAGATGCATATTCTAGTTACTATCAGATTATTCTTTTATCTATAATCTGGTGAGTTGATATATTAACTGTTCTACATTCTTTGTTTCATGTCTTAGCACTGATAACAACGATAACTGTTCCCTCGAGTTTGACTGATTGGAAACCCGTAACCCCAGTGGATGGCAACAAATCATTTGAGTAGACACTCCCTTTCCTATAAGAGCTGATAACCGACGATTGTCACCTTTCGGCTACTGTAAGCCAGTGAAACTAAAAATCCCACATTAACAACAATCGCCGGTTGTCAGAACTGATAAAAATCTTGAGCACTATCTGGAGGCAGTGTCAGGTCCCTTGGAGATGTACTTCCAAATAGAGGTAGAGTATGTTGACGGGTCATGAAGATGGGGGACACGGAAACTGCTCTCTAATGTCCATTAAAGGAAGCTCGCTGGCTGAGCGGGTTAGGGCGTCGTTACTTGCGGCGAAGGTCGACGTGAGGGCGGTTCGATTCCTGCCACCAGCGAAGTTGAACCAAGGCCATTGTTCATTAAATTCTACGCTACAAAGTCCTCTATGAGGGGCACCGTCCTAGCCTACCGATAAGGGGGAGTTTGTGACGTTAAACCATATCATCATCACCACTATCAGCTACCAGCCATTGGTCCCACTATCACAAGCACAATACAGTGAAACAATATATCAAACAAAGTAATATAACTAAAGGGCTCCACAATTAATGTGGGGATGTGAATTCTAAAATAAAATACCAAACAAAATTTCTTATGTGTCTTTCAGACAGTGTCAAACTTTGTTAAATAGCTTTTATTTTCCTGATAATAAGGTATTTTAACAATACAAGAAAATAAGAGGTTGCAATCATATGTTCACTTCCTCTATGGGCTGCATTAAATTTTTGCATAAGGTATAGAAACGACTATCAGAAGAAGTTTATATCCAACCTGTGATAAAATGAAGTCTTAGATAATACATACATACATACATACATACATACATACATACATACATACATACATACATACATACATACATACATACATACATACATACATACATACATACATACATACATACATACATACATGCATATATACATACATACACATACATACACGTACATAAACACGCTCACATATAAACATCTATATAAACGGTGTGAAATAGTCTGGCATCCATTACAGACAGGTAGGTCATACAATACATCATTATCAGTCATTATTCAATTAAGTCTATCATGCTCATAATAATCAGCCATGGTGCTCATTAACTGAAAATGATCGTAAAAAATTGAAGCTAACCAGAAATGGCGAACTGAATTTTGAGAAAAGATACAATCATACACAGCTTCGGGAAAGACCGTCTCATGTGCTTCTTCTCGTCCCCGTCCTCCTCCTCGTCCTCTCCGTCTGCGCTCTCATCTTCGCCTTCTTCCTTGTCCTTTTCTCTTTCTCTTCTTTGCCCTTCCTATCTTCTTCCTCTATTTTTCTTTCTCCTATTCGTTTGCGTCCTCTTTCTGTTTATTATCTCTATTCTCCTCCTACTCCTTTTCCTCCCTATATTCCTCTTCTTCCTCCCTATTCTCCTATTACTTCATAATCTTCCCATCTTCCTTATTCTTCCCCCTCCTCCTCCTTCTCCTTCTCCCTATTCTCCACCCCACAGCCTGTACAAGATAATTATGTAATGTTGTTAATGATATTGCAAACTAATACTAATAATTAGATTGTTGTGGTGCGTTTGGCACAGAATCTTCCATGTGATCATAATGGCTTTGGTTCTGCAACTACCATTAGCCCAGGATCTCCGAGGACAGAGGAGAAGGTGACGTTTGCAGCCACAGCTCTGCGCCTCCTTACTTACGCCAAGCGATTTCATCCAGTTTAATGGGACATTTAGAACCGAAAGAGTTAGTAGAGCAGTCCTGAATACAAATCATTTCAATCTTATTGCGACTTTCAAGGGTTTCTTCTGGATAGCGCCAGACGATTTTATTCACCTCAGCAGAATCCCTGGGAATAACGTCTAATAACATCTACATATTTTATCCTTGCTAGAGACAAGTGTTTCCATTCACCTTTGGAATGGATTTTTGTTGATGCTGAGCACAATTTCATTCAAACTCTTATCGAGAATATATTCTTCAAGTTTCCCTAATCTTGGACCAAAAGGACACATTAAGTATTCTAAATTTTCTAGCTGATGACAGACGAATCTATTCGACTTAAAAAAAAATTCTGTAAGAAAAGCGTTAGGAAGTTTTTAATGAGACTATCATCACAATCTGTAAACCTATAACATTTATTGTTTAGTCAGCTCATATTCAATGGCGAAACATCACGCATTATTTAAAACTTTTTTCTTCTGTCTGTCTGAGAGCGAGAGAGAGAAAAGGAAGGAAGAGTGGGAGCGAGAGAGGTAGACTGATGTAGACAGATATATAGATAGACAGATGTAGATACAAATATAGATAGATATTGATAGACAAATACAGAGACACGTATAGCTAGATGGATAGACTGATATATAGAGATAGATGGATAGACTGATATATAGAGATAGATAGAAAGATAGATAGATAGATAGATAGATAGATAGATAGATAGATAGATAGATAGATAGATAGATAGATAGATAGATAGATAGATAGATAGATAGATAGATAGATAGATATAGATGGATAGACTGATATATAGAGATAGATAGATAGATAGATAGATATAGATGGATAGACTGACATATAGAGATAGATAGATAGATAGATAAATAGATAGATAGATAGATAGATAGAGAGATAGATAGATAGATAGATAGATAGATAGATAGATAGATAGATAGATAGATAGATAGATAGATAGATAGATAGATAGATAGATAGATAGATAGATAGAGACAGATAGATAAGATGGATAGATATATCTATATAAATAGATAGAGAGAAACCTACTTCGGGTCCGCTGTCATGGAAATTTGCCCAACTAGGTCAGCTACGAGTCATTAGGCACTAATCTCACACTTGAATCGGTATACGTCATATTCCGACAGAAATTGACAGGATACATACAATCAATATAATGCCATGAAAGTGGTCACTGTTCTCTCAACCAAACCCGTTTGAATATGGTGTCAATCTATGTATGTTATTGTTTACTAAACTTGTTCAACTTTAGATTTTTATTTATTAATTTCTCCATATGCCCAATGTTTTAGTCTGTCTGAACTACTCATTTATATTACACGGTTTACAAAATAGTTTCCCATGATTTGATACCTTTCCAACATATGTCACATCAAGGATTTACACAGAATACTGTATTAACTATGCTTACTATTGTAGATCTATAAGGTCCTACAACTGGTGACCTTACAAATGATGACCTTGGCTTTGCAGATGGTGATCTTAGCCTTCCAGATGGTGACCTTGTCCCTACAGACGGTGACCCTAGCTTTGCAGATGGTGACCCAGACCTTGCAGATGGTAACCCTGGCCTTGCAGATGGTGACCCTGCACTTACAGATGGTGATCCTGCCCTTGGAGATGGTGACCTTTCTAATGCATCCCAATCCTGACAGCACCCCTGAAACCTGCTTCGGTGATTCGGGTCAACACGACCTCCAGCTTTTTCTGATTGGACCAACCGCTGAAGCTGAGCTTTCAGCACCCGGGTCTTCTCTTTCTGCTGACATCAGCACGTTCCGGGTACCACCATCCCCCTCCCCACCGCCACCCCTTCATGTGGTTCGAGTGCTCCTTCAAGACCAACCGTATCACATCAAGTCCCAGCAAGTTCGACCAAGCTTTTGCTTCCCGATGTCCATTCCAAGACCTCGGACATCATTTCTTTGGCCTGTAAGGAAACCTCAAGAAAAGCAACCCTCGCCTGGCTGGTACCCTCCATCGCTCTAGGCCTACAAGATATACTCCCCAGATAAAGAGTTGGGCCATGGAAGTCCATCTAATCTACCACGTCACATGAAACGTCTTCTAGAAGAGGTGGTGTAATCGGAAGAATGCTGGTCCTACATTTGCTTAGTTGTGGGTTCGAATCCGAAACTCATCTCTGATTTCTAGTAGTGACTGTTTGTTACCTTTCCCAACAAACCAAGCACACACAGAGCTCCGGCCGCAGCTACACGCCTCCTGAAGTATGCTCCTCACCTTCACCTTTGACAAGGTTATTTTCCTAGCTTTCCTGTCATAGTCTCCCGTCCTCCATCCAACAGACTCTTTGCATTTAAAGACAAACTGTCATTATACAACATCGCTTCCACTTGTCGACGACTTTTGTCCCCTCGGCAACTGCATCACCTCGACGACAACTGGCGACGACCCAAGTCTCTCGCATGATGGCCCGTATGGAATACTGGCTGCATACATTTTATGCAGTCATTGTCTAGAGGACTTTAATGTCACCCCACGGACCACAGTGACGTAGCATTTTAGACTCGAATGAAGATATTGATCACTTACCTTCTAGCATCTTTCTGTTATTCTACATTCCTTCAATCTCACCGGTGCTACTGTATATTGCTCCCAAGCACAGAAATGCTGCTTATCAACTAAGAAATATCAATACTTTGGTCTCTTTTCCCTGCAAACAGGCCCTAGCACATGAACAATCATAGTCGTACCTTTTCCTAATTCAAAGAAAATAAGTGTCCAGGCACATATTTTGGTCAATAAAGTTGTTGCAGTAAATTAAGAATGATTGATATGAAATAAAATACAATATAGAACGGCGAAAAGATGGAAGGGGGCTGGAATTTTAGTATATTGTTAAACTAAATATTGTTTACAAAACTTTGGCCAATATAGTTCTTTGGATTTTAATCAGAATCACCGTTTCTCCATTTTGCTTTCAAGTGTTCCTCTTTGCCTGAGGGTATTGTTCTCAATAACAAGTCATCTGAGACAAGCGGTAATAATGTTATCTAAATTCTAAATTAATCAAATTTATATTCAGAGCAGAGATAACGTCATTTATATTGTTCCTTATGGAGTTAAAGAAAATAATTAAGGCTAATCAAACCAAAAACAAACCTTATTGAGGAAAAGGGTTACAGGAATGTTCTTCTTCGTTCTCTCATTTCTTTCCGTCTCCACAGTTGCTCGGAGTGGACGGATGTAATAAGTTTTATTGTTTCAGAATTTAACTAATGGTATTATGATTTGTTTCCATCGTTTTTCAATAATTTCATTGTGAAATTAGATCTTCTTAAAAGAGGAAATAAATGAAATTGATCAGGATATAAAAATAAATTTCAAGTGATGCAACTTTTCTATTCTAGAAATTTTATCTTTTTTTGTTATTATTTCGTTACTATGATTTCTTATAAAAGTTAGTTTTGAAAATAATAGGCCTCTTAGATAAGACCAAAATAGTGAAACTAATTATCATCTGAAATCTTTACCAAGGATAGATAATACGCGAGGTGAACTAACAGGATTCAGTCCTACATGTGGGACATCCTATATTGGCCTATTCTGCACCATATGATCTTTTTTCATTTAATTGTGGCTTCCACCAGACTGTTTCATTTACCTCCGTGGGGTGTCTTTAATAAAGAAGAGGTCATAGCTACACTATAGACATAACCCATACCGGGTGGTACTTTATTTTTTTTCGGCTGCTCCCAGGCTATTTCATTCATCTCCGCGGCAGACCTACTAGGTTAAAACCTACCTTGATAGTTTAAGTCATTAGTTTTCGTCCAGTTGATTTTCTAATATATTGTAAATTCCCTTACCCCCACCCGCATTCACAGAAGAAGGAACTGGCAGGATAGCGCGCACTTATTCTTCAGCACGTGTACACGTTAGTACGAGTATAAAACACACGACAGTACGAACATGAACACGTGCACATACATACACGCACCAGTGAGGTATACACACATACACACATACACACACATACACAAACATAAAAACACACACACACACACACACACACACACACACACACACACACACACACACACACACACACACACACACACACACACACACACACACACACATACACACACACACACACACACACACACACACACACACACACACACACACACACACAGACACACACACACACACGCAATCCTCCTAAGATTTATGAAGGTTACTAGCAACATGCCTGAGTATATCCAAAATCTTCCTATTCGTCCTCTTCACAAGATCATTGGACGCAGGGTGGTAAACAGTCACGAATGTTTGCGTGGTTTCATAACGCTCACAAATGCTTGCTAGAACCTCATTCCTAAATTCCGACCCATTGTCACTAAGGAGCACCGAAGGAGTAGTGTATGGACAAAAAACATGGGAAACTAAAACGTGGGTTACTACTGGAACATACTTGCTACGTAAGGGAGCCAGTATTACAAACGACAAAATTGGTCCACACACACACCAGGACATACACAGAATCTTGAGTACTACGAGGCAATTGTAAAAGGTCAATAGCCATAGTCCGAAAAGGGCAGAAAGAGTAGGGTACTCTAAGATGAGAGCATTGTGCGTAGAACCTTTGTTCTGGGCACAAGAGCTATATTGGGCTATATGAGAGGTAATATCCACTTGCAATTTTGGCCAATAATACTTCTTACGTGGCATAACTAGAGTTTTGTCATGACCTGGGTGACCAGCCTGAGGGGCATCATGAGCAAGGGACAGAACAACAGAAACTAGGGACTCAAGGATCATTAGCTGTGCCAAATCCTGTTCAAACACTTTTGCATTACGAATGAGAACATTGTCCTGCAGGGAAAATTGGGACAGGGGAACAGGTAAATCTGGTAAGGTGGTATATACACTAAACTACAAAGCATAAATAACAGCAAACCAAACAGGGTCCTCACGCTGAGCTTTGGCCAGATCCTTCAGAGAGAAGTTGTCAATTACTGTAACAGCAGCAACAGGGATATTAAGTGAAAGTGCATCAGCAACATTGCACTCACTGGAATATGCTTAAGGGTTGTGTTAAATTCCTCATTCGTAATAAATCATCTGGCTAGGCAGTCTGAAAGGTTTTACTCTTGAAAAGCTGAGTGACAGCGGTGTGGTCCGTGTAAGCTGTAATAGGATATCCAAAAATGATATCCCAAAAATGCTTTAAAGCCCACACCACTGCCAAGGCCTCCAAATGAGTGGCAGAGTAACGAGATTCAGGCTTGTTAAGAATGCAACTAGCATATGCAAGAACATTGGGTCTACATCCGTCTACTTGTTACATAAGTACAGCTCCAATACCTGTACCAGAAGTATCTATACAAATAGTAAAGAGAAGGCTATAGTCCGGGAATACAAAACATAGGCGCTTAAGTAGGTGCAAGTTTAAAGAAATCAAAACTTTCCTGATGAATATCATGCCACTGGAAGGAAGCGTCCTTCTTGAGGAAACGTATTAGAGGGGAAGCAGTTGAAGTAAAATTCCTAATAAACGCAAGCTAGTACTCTGCCAGCCAAAGAAAGGAATGTACATGCTCAACTGACTTAGATGGAGGGAAGTCCCTAACCACCTTGACCTTATCGTCAGTAGTGTGAATACCATGTTTGTCTACAACATGACCTAGGAATTGTATGCTAGACTTAAGAAAAGAACACTTGGGCAAATTGAGTTTCAAACCAACATCAGCAATCCGTTGCAAGACCAAGAACAACTAAATGAAGTGGCTCTCCACATCCTTGGAAACTAAGATTAAATCATCCAGGTAATCAATAAGTCCATTGACTACTAGGCCATGAAAAATGGAGCTAAATCAAGCGTTGGCAAGTCAAGGGAGCATTCCGCAACCCTATGTGGTAACAGAGTCATTTGTAATGTCCATTGGGAGTAGAGAAGACCGTGACCTTACAAAACTTCTCCTTTTGGGGGTATTTGCCAAAAAACCGCTTTCAAGTCTAAGGTGGTAAACACCGCATTACCAGTGCCAATGGACTGGAGAAGGTCACTTAATACAGGCAAAGGGTGATGGTCTGGAATAGTGACCTAGTTAACATACCTATAATCAATAACAATATGAAAAGATGCACCCTTCTTAGGCACCAGGAGGAGTGGCGAGTTCCACTCCGAGTGGGACTCTTGTGCAACGCCTTCACGTAACATGTCGTCAACGAAGGACTGTGCTATGAGTCGACGAGAGTGAGGCAACCTATAAGAAGGAACGTAAACAGGACGAGCACCTGGCTGAAGATCAATTCCATGAACCTCATGATCTGTAAGTCCTAATGCATCACCAGGCAAAGCCAAAGTCTAACGGAAGATCACTAACAGTTCAATGAGACGAGATGTCTCATTAGGAAAATCAATATCATCTTTAAACGTTGCAAATTTGGAGGCCAAGTGAGTTTTATCACTTGTTTGTGGAGTCTGTAGCACAGGAGCTGCAATGATAAAAAGAACCTAAGTAACTGCCAGGAGAGAGAGTGATAGGAGCACCCGTGACGTTGGTTACCATATCTGTGGTAACATGATCCTCACGAATAGTGGAGAGAGTCCCTTCTAAAGCAAGGTGTCGAACACGAACAGAGTCAGGAAAATCAATCTCATCTACAAACGTTGCAAATTTGGAAGCCAAGTGAGGTGTGTCACTTGCTTATGGAGACTGTAGCACAGAAGCTGAAATGATTGAAAGAACCTAAGTGACTGCCAGGAGAGAGAATGATAGGAGCACCTGTGACGTTGGTTACCATATCTGTGGTAACATAATCCTCGCGAATAGTGGAGAGGGTCCCTTCCAAAGCAAGGTGACGAACACGAACAGAGTCAGGCTGAGATAAAACATCAGACTCAATTGGAGCACCTGAAATGCGCACCGGAACTCGAACTGCACTTGAAGGTCCAATACGATGCTCTCCTACAACAACAGCAGCACAAGAAAGAATAGGAGAATTAAAACAAGGAGATCCTTTCAAAGGCAACTGTACAACCTGGTCTTGCACAGAAGGGGAGTCACAAAACGAAACTGGCCTATCTGTTGCAAGAAAAACAAAATTACGGAAGATCACTACATGGCGACTAGAAGATATATCAATATCATGCACTGTATGAGTATTGATGCCCAAGAGGCTTTCACACATAAGTGCAATACCAGATACAACAACAAAAGAGACATGGAAAACTGTAGCATGTGAGAAAAACCTTGAGGGAATGCAAATAGGCCCCACTATTACAAAAAATGAAATAAAGGGATATTGTACAAACGAAACTACATTCTGCACCAGTATCTACAGTGACTGAAATAGGGGTATTCTTTGTAAGAAATTGGAAGATGAGTAACTGAGAAGACTCAGCAGCAGCCATCAAGGGGAAGATGTGGGACCGAACAGTACTGGTCAAATCTTTGGGCTGTGAAACAGGCACCAGTGAAAATGGGACGGAGATTGTCTAAGATGACGAGAGGTCTCAGCTCTAAGTTCAAAACCTTGAAACATTGATCAGTCAAGTGTTTACAACGACAATGGATATGACAGTAGTTAAGTCTATCTTGCGGCTCTATTTTAGAGAGTTCATGCGTCACATTAGAAGAAACATCCGATAAATTCTTACGGACATGACGCTTACGGAAAAAACAAAAATCACTCGAATGAATTGACTTGTTACAATAGGTATATATGAGTACAGGAGAAGTAAATGTTAAGGAAGGGGAGCTGTGAGGAGGAATTGTAACTTTGAGGG
This sequence comes from Oratosquilla oratoria, assembly GCF_046742065.1. NCBI lineage: Eukaryota > Metazoa > Arthropoda > Malacostraca > Stomatopoda > Squillidae > Oratosquilla > Oratosquilla oratoria. Next base: position 7,694,869 of record NC_134810.1, on the reverse strand, counting down.
GGTGAAGGAGGAGAACTAGGAACATTGGCATGTTGCTGATCATTGTTAATGCACAAAGATTCAGAAGGCACTTCCCTAAGTTTACAGGAAAGCCTTGTTGCGAAAGATAGTAGGGTCTCATTTGTCTTACAGCTGAGAGAAGAGGCTGCTATCCTCTCAAAAGGCTCTAAGAAAATTATTTATAAAAGAAACTCAAAATAAGGCGGAACATATCTAAAGTGATAGTGCCATGATCAACACACTCTGAATGGGAGAGGAAATCTTAGGTTTCGACTACAATTTTGCTGGGCTGGAACTGAGAACGCCTATAGTCAAGAGTGCCCAATCTGACTGTAAGAACATCAGTCAGCTTAAGACACTACTGAAAGGAAATGCCTACAGGGATATATATATATATATATATATATATATATATATATATATATATATATACATATATATATATATATATAAAACAAGAAAATTAGACCTAAATATATCATAATTTTAATCCAAAGACTTCGGGTTAAGACACGAAGCAGATAACATTTCAGAAACTAATTAATTAGGTACAAGCTACGACTTCACGAAAGAAATTTTCTAAATCCTTGTTGAAAGTTGAAACATTGGTATTTACAATACAATTCTCGCACTGGCAAATAAAATCACAAGCTTTACATTGGGGATCATCACCAGAAAATTTAAGAACAGAAGGATCCTGGTATAATAATGTGAAAGTATGAGCCATTGTGGCAGATGGATTTGAAGAATGAAAAAAGGACGGTACCCTCTGTTTAGTAATATCAAAGTAAAAACAAAGAAAATACATACGTGTTGAGACATTGTGACAAGTTGAAAAAGGTGGAAAAAGAGAGTCACGGGTCTCGTTCCGAG
>NC_134810.1:7661496-7676496 GCF_046742065.1 Oratosquilla oratoria | reverse complement strand
GGTTCTTCGACTAAGTGAAGACACGTCGAGACTGTACGTATTCACACCAGGCTTAATGACGTCCTTATAGGTCGATAGCCTAAAAAAAAAAAAAAAAAAAAAGGGTATCGTTGAGGCACAGTATATTCAAATTGAGGCTAAACTGGATAATTCTCCAGCCTCTACAACAGAGGTTCTTAGCGTGTGTAAAAAAAAAGTACCTTTATCGAATCCATTGGCACGTGTTAGCAGCCGTATCTAGAAAATGGTGGTCATCAGCTTCAAAATTTACGAAAACGCAAGCTGGGAGGACTAACCTACAGAAGGAGGGAAATAGACAAAACTTCTCTTTCATTTCAAACTGATGACCATCATTCTACAGACAGCTGATAACTTTGACTGATGGATTCAACTTAACGAAACATTTCAGAGGGAATATAATTTTAGGGGAACACCCTGTATTAACCCATGTATCCCAAGATTATGTATTACTGTTCTCTAGCTTATTGAAGACTTCTTCAACAAAATAAATAAATAAAAAAAATTACTAAACAGCTACTAACTACAACAAGTTTTCGATTTGTGTACCCTCAGGAAAATCTTATGGCCCCCAGGTTGCAATCCAAAAGGAGTTCTTAAGGGAGATTACATTTGGCAGAAGATGATAGTCGCTTGTCACATTGTTACTCCTTGCAGTCGAAACCTCGAATAATTAAAATGGAGAACTTTGGAAAGTTCGTTTCCGCTCATCCTCCCAAGATTAGAACCTTAGTGAGGAAACTTGAAAATATTAAGAAGAAAATTAATAGCTGTGAAAGCGCTGTGGTGTTCAATTCAGTGTGTATAAAAGAAAACCTACGCCCTAAGTAAAACCTTTAATGTAAAAAACCTATTTCTGCTGCCTTTCAACGAGAATTTCGTCAAACTACCTCCTATTCTTAAGACTTTCAATATTCAAGTGGCATTTAAGACCTCCAATACAGTTAGAAGTCTTTTAATTAAAAACTCTCCTTATAAGGAAGAAGGATGCATCTATTCAATTCCATGTAAAAATTGCGACAAATGCTATATTGGTCAGAGTGGAAAAGAATTAAAATTAAGGTTAAAACAACATAAATATAGCGTCAAGAGTGGGCAAATTTCTAATGCATCATTTATTCACCTGAGGGATTTTAATCATTGGATGAATTGGGAGGGTGCTAAAGAAATTTTTAAAAATAAGTCATATTTGACTAGAAATATAATAGAATCCAGTCTGATCAAAGATACATTTGTCAATAACTTAAATTTAAGTCATGGTATGTACAAACTGGACAATTTTATTGTGAAAAAGGTAATGGCCCAAACGTCCGATGTCGCGAACGGGTCAGGTCGACAATAGAGCCTCACAACCTTTCCCGGTTCCCTTCCTGACCTTATACTCTGTATATATATCCTAGTGTCCTTTTTCATTTCGGTTACGGCTCAGCGGGCAGTCCGGGACAGGCGGTGGCGATGGCGGCACCCAGCATACAGGGTGGTCGGCGGCGACCAGCTGGAAGGGCGGGCGGCAGTAGTGGCCAGGAGGCAGGGTGGGTGGCGACGGTTAGCAGGTAGGGAGGTCGGGGTCAGCCAGCAGGCAGGGTGGCCGGAGGCTTTGGCGGCCAATAGGCAGGGAGCTTCAGGGCGGCCAGCAGACAAGGCGCTGAGCGGCGACTCATCAGCCGTGCCGGCGGTAACCAGCAGGCACGGTAGTCAGCGGCGGTGGCTGCCAGCAAATAGGGAAATCGGTGGCGGCGGTGGCCAGCAAGCAGGCAGGGAGGACAAAGGGGGCCAGCAGGCAGCGCAGTCGGCGGCGGTGGCAATCAGCAGGCAGAGTGGGCGGCCGCGAGTCAGCAGGCGGGCCGGCAGCAAACAGTGGGTACTTGAGGTCGGCGTCGGTGGCCAACCGGCAGGAGGTCAGCAGTGGCGGTCAGTACGTGGTCCTGCGGCTAGCGGCGAGAATGGCCGCTCTCCGGGGTCACCATTTGTAGTTGTTGGCATTAAAGTGGCATTGTTGCTACAACTGAGCACCTGCTGGTAGTAAGTACCGGTAAGAAAAGGTTAAGAAAACTCTTGTTCCTCAACTTTTACTTCCCCCCTTATTAATGTAGATTTTTTGTTTGAAACAAATGAGTTAATGTTTTGTCGCTTTATTTATCTCGTCTAGACTGACTACATTCTTGAAGCATTCGATGAGAAAAACTCTAGCGGTTGCCAATGGTAATATTTACATGCATATGGTGGCTGTTACAACAACAGGGAACTATATACAATTTATTTTCTACACTCTACGCCTATTCTTATTTCTACAATGTACAATGCATGAACTTAGTGTGGACACTCAGTATTTATGCATGGATTATTCATTTACAAATGGGAAAACACACACACACACACACACACACACACACACACACACACACACACACACACACACACACACACACACACACACACACACACACACACACACACACACACACACACACACACACACACACACACACACACACACACACACACACACACACACACACACACACACACACATATATATATATATATATATATATATATATATATGTATACATATATACATATATATATATATATATATATATATATATATATATATATATATATGTGTGTGTGTGTGTGTGTGTGTGTGTGTGTGTGTGTGTGTGTGTGTGTGTGTGTGTGTGTGTGTGTGTGTGTGTGTGTGTGTGTGTGTGTGTGTGTGTGTGTGTGTGTGTGTGTGTGTGTGTGTCGCATGTTGGTTTTTCAGTTTGGCAATATTCGAGCAGGTGTCCAGCCGCTCAGCCCAGTTGTCCACGTGACCTCAGACGCGCTTGGCCCAAATGCCCGCTGTGAGGTCAAACATAATAGGAGGTCCCTTGGGAGTTCTCTGGAGACGTCAGGCGTTCCACCCTGTACTAAATATGTACGTGTGCGTGTGTGCGCGTGTGCACACTAGACATCTAAAGGATTGAATATTCCTTTCAATCATCTTCCAACAGATGCTCGGCTGAACTACCACTCACCGACAGCAGTGAGGTTAATGTTTTAGGAAGATAAAAATTAATACAATAAATTTACAAGAACTTTGTCATGAAGATAAATACACATAGTGTTGCAACAATGGTGGTGTAGGAAAATACTCTTGATTAAAATAAAACAGATTTAATTTTATGAACATGTAGAAGCAGATATTATTTCCGTTCTCCTAGGCAAAATGTACTCATATGAAGCTGTCGCTCAACTACGAAGATTGGAACGGGGGAGGGAGATAGAAGGTGATGGTCCTCTATTGTAGGGGTAGTATGGACTGGTGAAGGGATAGTCTCTATGTCGAGGTAATGGGAAAATCTTTTGATATGATCTTTGTGCAATACGGTCTCTGTAAGATCGTACAACCTGAGTGCTTTGACTTTGTTATATGACTCACGTCCAATTATTTGATAGGGTCCAGATATTTCAAGGGAGAGCTTTGAGGTGGGGTGTGTGGATGAGGGTGTAAACAATGTCTCAAAGTTTAAAGGTACAAGTTCTACCTGATATGTTATGTAGGTTTGCCATTTCGTCCTTAATCATATGAAGAGTATTATTGATTTTTTTTAATACTATTGAAATTTGTTATTTTGACCTTGACACAATCATTGAAATTGTAAATGGGAGGTAATTCTGAAACAAGATGGTTATATGGGAGTCTTTTGTCCGAGCTAAAAAGGGAAAAAATGAGGTGAGTCCAATATTGACCTGTTAATTGCACTATTTATGCAAACTTGTATTATGGGGACATGTTCACCCCAAGAAGGGTGAAGATCAGAAGCAAGGTGTCAATGAACACTGATGTCTTTCTATTCTGGCGTTCAATTAAGCCATTTGAACTAGGGTGATAAGCAGTAGTGTTGCATTTTGTTATTTCAAAGTAATTACAAATCTGCAAAAGAATATCATTGTTGAACTCAGTCCCGTTGTCAGAAATCAGAGTTTTTGGGTATAGTGAAGGGGTATATGAGTTTATCAATAAGGATCTTTGGCACGTTTGTGCTGTCTTGCTTGGTGGGGGGGGGGAGAATACAGCATCGTGAAAAATGGTCGACACAGCCAAAGAGGTATTGGTTTCCACTGTTTGTAAGTGGTAGCTTAAGGAGATTAACAGTGACTGTGTTGAATGGTTTATAATGGGTAGGGTAAGTTAGAATTAGAACATGACTGCTGATATGACCTTTGTGAGTCACACAAGAGTGACAAGCATCAACCTTAAGGTCAACCAGAATTAGTGCAATCTGGCTTGTGTAACGCGTTTCTCCTTGCCAGAGTGTGCGGCAATTGGGGAATTGTGTAGAAGTTTCAGAACTTCAGAAATGAGGTCCGTGGGAACTACGAGCTGAAACACTGACCGACTGGGTTCATGTTTGTACATTGGTGTTATTTTGTGATAGTGTGTCATCAACTAACGTGTAATTCTCGAGATTGGGAGATAAGTTATCTGTATCTGTTGTGTCTGCAGATTCGAGGAAGTGTTAAACACGCGCGCTTGTGCAAGAGTTACTAATATTGGATTTTGAGTGATGGTCATGATATGGCAACTGAGAGCGTCTCCTACTAGGCTCACTTTATCTTGAACAAAATGAAAGGTAGGTATGAGCTTTTGTATAATGAGGAACCGGAGGGCAAGTTTTCAGGAAAGATTCTTACCTATGAAGAGGTGTAATATTGGTTCATGGTTCATGTAGATATTGTGTCGTAACTAGGGATGATCTCTTTTAAATGTTTGAGTGTGTATACAACAGCTAAAGCTTCTCTATCTATGACTGAGTAATTTTGCTCGTGTTTGTTGAGTGTGCGGCTAGCATAGGCAATTTATCTGAGTTTTATACCGTGTTGTTTCATGAGGACTGCTCCAAGACCTGTGTAGTATGCATTTGTGTATAATGTGAAAGGAAGGTTGTGGTTTGGGAAAGCAAGACAGGTGCAGTGGTTAAGGTTTTAAGTCATTAGGTTTTCTCTTGGTCAGGTATCAAAATGAAGGGGCTGTCCTTTTTAAGTGGTGAAGTTAATAGTGTTGCTATACCAGCGTAACCTTGAATGTAACACCTATGAAATCCTGATGGGCCAAGTAATGAACGTATGTGAACAAGAGAAATAGAGCGTGGAAAATAAATGACTGCCTTGCGAGGTTAAAATTCCTTGTGAGTTAAGGACATGCCCTAAGAAGCGTATTTCTTTCTGAAGGAAGAGCACTTCTTAAGCTTCAGTTTGAGACCTATTTTTGCTAGTCGTGAGAAGACAGTGTGAAGAGGGTGTAAATGTTTCCTAACGGATTTGGAAAAGATGGTCACATCATCGAGATACACAAACACTGAATGACCTATAAGACCTGCAAGAACTGTGTGCTTAAGTCGTGTGAACAGTGAAGGAGCTAAAACGAGACCTATGGCTAGTCGTTTGAAGTGATAATGACCTGTAGGCATGCTAAAAGCTTTCAGACATCTAGACTTTGGAGTAAGGTGGAGTCTGGAAATATCCTGACATAAGGTCCAAGGTCGTGAACACTACGTTGTTTTCACCATATATTCATGCTGCAGATGGCCTTAGAAATCCAGCGGGCATGATGGTACGCTTCGTTTACCATAAACTAAACACCTTGCGGGGGGAAGTTCCCCCAGGAAATGAGAGCGAGCTCAAGGAACTACCTATATTTATCGCTCGGGGGTGGTGATTAGTCAGCTAGGAGATTACAAGTGGCGTGACCCACAGGATGAGGTCTGGGGGCAGGTGCTGGAAAGGCTCTCATCCTCGGGTGGTGCTTGGTAGGCTGTCTTGTAGATGAATTCTCACTTAGAATTGAACCTCTTGAAGATGGGGGACATCGAGTCCATTTGTCGTCGAGCTCATCTGCGCTTGGAACGTTGCAGACAGGACCAGCTCCAGAATGTGGTGGTGACGGGCGAAGTAGAACTCCTCCCGACCCAGATTCTACTCAATGCAGAGGCAAGCCCCCGATTGTCTTCCCGTATTGGAAGCAGTCGTATCTAAGTACATCCCGAAGACTCTCTCCGAGATCTGCCAGTCCTTCAGGAATGTGAAGACGGCTGAGGCCTGGTTCTCCCCCGTCCCTCCTTCAGGGAGCTTGGGAACTACAATTAATTTCTCCATACCCTTTTCCGTTACAAGGATTGAGAGCCTGTCCATACGTTTCTGGTGGTGAGTTCCTCCAATTTCCCGTCTCAATGAACCACCAAGGGAACATCTTCACTGAAATCCTGCTTGATCACCAGTGCAAAATAGCTCCTGTTTCTCTTGCAACCTCGAGAGAGGGATGTCCGATTGATGTTAGAGTTGGTAATATCGAAAACGAGACTCTTGGTGGTTTCCGGGACCACAAAGATAGCATTTCCATCAGACATCACAGTACGATCAAAAGATGAAGCTAATCCAGGGGACATGATATTTTACCGGGTTTTCTTTGGCGGGGGCACATATACAGAATTCCCTTCCATCTCTTCTGTCTTTGAGGCCTCAGTGGAGGTGGTGTTGCTGCTTGGTGATGCCAAGATAGCTGGTGACGGCTCCTTTTCCTTCTCTTTGCTCCCCTGACGGTGCTGCTCCTCAAAGTACTTTTTCTTCTGTGTTCAGGCCTCATTACTAGCCAGCCCCATGTTCACGTCGACCATTGATCCTCTCCTTCCTTTCTCCCGCTATGCCAAGAGGAACTGCTTGTCCTCCTTGATGATTATCAGGTGCAGAGTATCCTGTTGAGCCATATCAAGGACGTCGTCCAGGTCATCATTGAAACCTTTCTCCCTCTGGCGCTGGACCACCAGAGGGAGAAAAAGCACCTGGGGAAGATGGTATATCGATTGATATTTTGAAAGACGCAGGGAGAGTTAATCTAAAATTAGCTCAGTTGCACACCCAGTGCTTACGCCAAGAAAGCGTTCCTGAATCCCATACATACATACATACATACATACATATATATATAGATATATATATACACACACACACACAAACACACACACCTACACACACACACACCTACACACACACACACACACACACGCACGCACACACACACACACACACACACACACACACACACACACACACACACACCACACACACACACGCACACTCACACACACACACACACACACACACACACACACACACACACCCACACACACACACACACACACACACATATATATATATATATATATATATATATATATATATATATATATATATGCAAAATAACCACAGGAGAAAGGAAACTTGTAGACAGTAAGTACTTTCGCATATTACATCTTCAGACTAAATGACATAGATACAGAGTTAGGTTTAAATATAAGTATCAGGTAGCAACCATAGGGGGGAAGGGGGGAGACAATACGATGTGAGGAGGGGGGATGACCTTACCCCTATCGACCTGACCAGCACATAAGGGTCAATCTGGCGGAAAGATCTCGGTGACCATTTCGGTTATCAATTTATCACATTTAAAATGACCATAGCTTAAGTTTATATTTTTGTCAAACATGCCTGATATTAAGCAAGATTCTATTATATTTCTTTCTTGCAAGCTTTTTCCTTTAACTAAAATTGTTGCCTTAGACCAATCAATATGATAGCTGTATAATGATCTATGTTGGAATAACGCATTGTCATCCCCCCTCCTCACATTGTATTGTCTCCCCCCTTCCCTCCTATGGTTGCCACCTGATACTTATACTTAAACCCAACTCTGTATCTCTGTCATTAAGTCTGAAGATGTAATATATGAAAGCAATTACTGTCTACAAGTTTCCTTTCTCCTGTGGTTATTTTGCATATTTGTATCACGGTGGTGTGATTGCTTGCACACACACACACACACACACACACACACACACACACACACACACACACACACACACACACACACACACACACACACACACACACACACACACACACACACACACACACACACACACACATATATATATATATATATATGTATGTATGTATGTATGTATATATATATATATATATATATATATTATATGGAATAGGCGTCACATGGGTGCTGGATATGAAGCAGATGTGCACTTTGATTCACCCTCCTTATTAGGGGGCAATGTCCTTTAAAGTTTGTATTTATGTATGTATGAATTTAAATCGATAATTGGAAGACACCTTAGATTATAGAATAAAATAGTGAGGTGTAACTAGTTCGATTGATGACATAAACAGTTTGCAGTTGTTTATTGCATGCTTTATGCCTGTTAGATTTGTATGGGATGTATCATAATATTCACAAGGAAAGCTTTAGAGACAGCTTCAGTCATAACCTGTGGAATTCTTTGACAAAGCTTTAAGTTTTCTCTTAACTGTATTTTATACTCCGTCTGAAGTCCTGGCTGCATGTTATTGTGGGATTAAAAGCTGCTAATTAGCATGCAGCTGATACTTAAGGATATATATGGGGTGCCTCTATGGACCAGAAACACACATCATTTTGTCTATGGAAGAGGAAATATTTATTCATAGAGAAATGATGATACTTTATTATACTGTGAGTGTCCCTCCGTTATGCTGTCCCCCCACTCTTGTTACTGTCTCATGCCACTTTTCTGAATATTAATTTTTTCGTTTCGCCAAACCCTGTGGTGGGGGGAAAGAATGCTGCCACCAAGTAAAAAAAAAAAAAAATAATAAAAAAATAAAGGCATTAGAGGGTCTGGGAGGAGTTTTCCAGCCAGTACCCTAAGGTTTGGGTCTTTTAATGTGCGTGGATGTGGTACAGATGAGAGTAAAAAGAAAGAGATAGGCAATAAGTTTATGAGAGGAAAGATGGGTGTGTTGGTATTGAGTGAAACTAAGTTGAAAGGGAGGGACAAATTTGAGTTTGGGAATGTAGTTGGGAGGATCTCAGGATTGAAGAGAGAACGAGGGAAAGAATGGGTGTCTGTACTAGTTTGTGAAGAGATAGGTAAGCATGGGGAGGGGAAGGAGGTTTCTTCAAGGTTAATGTGGGTGAAGGTGAAACTGGGAAGGGAGATGTGGGTTTTAGTAAAAACATATGGGCCTGGTAGTGAGAAGTGTGTAGAGGAAAGGGAGGATTTTTGGATAGATTTAAATGAGTGCATAGAGGGTTTAGGGAGAAATGTCAATGTATTGGTATTGGGAGACCTTAATGTTATGGTAGGATATGATCCAATAGACGAAGTGGTTGGGAAATGTGGAGTTCCAGGAAAAAATTGAGTTGTTGGTGGAGATTTGTCTAGAATGAATGTTGATCATAGCAAATACAGTGTTTAGGAAGAAAGTCAAACATAAGTACACATAGGAGAGAGTGGTGGATGGAAGGGTATTAGATAGAGCGTTAATGGGCAATATAGTGGTAAACAGGAAATAGTAGGAGGAGTTAAGGGTGTACATGCTCAAAAGGGAGAGAGTGGGGGAATATTAGATTATTCTTTTGGTGGAATGTACGTTGAGAGTGGAGGATAGATGGAGAAATAGGAAAAGGAAAAAAGTAGGGAGGTGTTTAAAGTAAACTGCTTGAATGAAAAAGAAAATGAGAAGGAGTACAAGAAGAAGCTGAAATAGGAGTGGGGGTGAAGGATAGAGTACAACTAGGAGTGGAGGAGGAATGGGGATGGTTCAAGGAGGAACTGACAAGGTGTGCAAAGACGGTGTGTGGAACAAGGAGGACGGGAGAAAATAGAAGGAAGGCTAGTGAGTGGTGGGATGAGGAAACAAAGAAGGTTGTAGGAGCAAAGGAGAGATCATTCACATGTTGATTCAAAATAGGACGAATCATATGAGAGGTACAAAGAAAATAGAAGAGATGTAAAGCATGACATAAAATAGACAAAGAGAAGAGCAGATGTGAAATGGGGTAAGAGTGTGACAGAAAAAATTTAAAAGTAATAAAAAGATGTTTTGGAAAGAAACTAAGAGAGGAAGAGGAGGCCAATCAAGTAGAGAAGAAAAGGTAAAATGGACATATGTAGAGATGATAATAGAATATATGGCAGTAAGAGGAAAATCGGCAGAGTATATTAGGGAGTTGTTAAATGTGAAGGAGGATAGGGAGGGAAAAGTAGCTGTAGTGGAAAGCGCTAAGAAAATGACAGTGATGAGTGAGGAAAATAGAGGAAAAATAAAGATAGATAAGGTGAAGATAGTTGTCTAGATGATGAAAGCAAATAAGGCACCTGGGTTCGATGGGTGCCATGCAGAACGTCTAAAAAATGGAAGTACTGGTGGTCTGGCTCGTGAGGTTATTCAATGTTTGTTTAAGAGAGGGTAGAGTGCCATAGGACTGGAGAAATGCCTGTATAGTTCCACTTTACAAGGAAAAAGTGTGAGTGTAGTAATTTCAGAGGGATCAGTTTGTTAAGTGTAGTTGGGAAGGCTTATGGGAGGGTCTCGATTGAGAGGATTAGGAGAGGGTTAGAGGGAGTAATTGGTGAGGAACAGAGCGGGCTTAGGACAGGTAGGGGTTGCGTGGATCAGATTTTTTGTGATACGACAGATATGTGAGAAAGCTTTAGGAAAAGGTAAGTAGGTTTTTTTGGCCTTAGGTACGCAGGAAGGCACTGTGAGAAGTATTGCAGATATATGGGATAGGAGGAGAGTTTTTAAGATCCTTTAAGAGTTTTTACGAGAGCAGTAGAGCTTATGTTAGAATTAGAAATAGAGAGTGAGTGGTTTGAGGTAAAGGTGGGCCTTCGCCAGGGATGTATTATGTCGCCTTGGTTGTTCAATTTATACATGGATGGGGTGGTGCGAAATAAATCCAAGAGTAATGGGTCGGGTATTGAAGATGGTTAAAGAGAATGGAGAAAAGTGGGATATGAGCCAGTTCTTGTTTACTGACGACACTGTACTTGTGCCAGGATCAGAGGAGGGATTAAGGAAGTTAGTAACAGAGTTTGGGAAAGTGTCCGAAAATAAGGAAAATGAAGATAAATGCGGGTAAATGCAAGGTGATGAGATGTACAAGGGGAGGATGTGGCAGCAGACTGGAAGTGTGTATTAAGGGAGAGAGACTGGAGAAAGTGGATAGCTTTAGCTACTTACCAACGAATGTGGCGGGAAAGGGAGTAGTGGAGGTGGAGGTAGAACGTAGATTGAGAGATGCAAGTAAATGCCTTGGGAATTAAAAAGTGTAATGAGAAATAGACATTTGGAAATGGATGCTAAGAGGAATTTGTATGAAGGAGTGATTGTGCCGACAGCACTGTATGGGTCAGAGACATTGAACGTAAGGTAGGATGTGAGGAGTTTGAATGTGTTTGAGATGAGGTGCCTGAGAAGTATGAAAGGGGTTACTAAGTTGGACAGAATGAGACACGAGAAGCTGAGGAGGAGAACAGGGTTGGAAAGGAAGTTGGGAGATAGAGTTGATGAAAAAGAACATGAGGTGACGACTAAGGATGAAATGGATGGATGGGGTAAAAGGAGAATTGTGAAAGAGGGGAACGTCTGTTAAGGAAGGATGGAAGAAAATAGAAGATAGGGGTGAATAGAGAAGAGTTGTGTATGGATGATGTTGTGATGCATGAAAAGGAGTAGATGGGGGATGTGGGGTGAGGGAGTATGTGCGAAAAATAAATTGACGCAGCCCTATGGGATTTCTCCCCGTCTTCTCCATTTCTGCATTAGGGGACGGAGAGGGGGGGGGGTCGCCGATTTAATGAAGCGTCCTTGCTGTGGATGTGCTGTGTCTTGCTGTAGTGCTTCTGACCCAGGGCAGTGGGCGAGGTGCAGTGATGACCCGTCATCCAGGAGGATCCGAGATAAGAGGGAGGGAGGGGGGTGGATGGGAGTGGAGTATGTGGGGATGGAATGGGTGAGAGTGGATTTTATGCTTTCATTTTATACACTCACAAGGATATGAGAGTTTTTTTTTATGCTGGTGACGTAATCGGAAGCATACGGGACTTGTGTATAGTGAGGGATCGAGTCCCGCACTATTCTCCGATTCTAAGCATTGACTGCTTATTATCCGACACACTAAATTCTGATAAGCATAATGGGGTGAAAGTTGCGGTCCCGGCCACAGTTACACACTTCCTGGTGAGTGCTCCTTACCTCCCTCCCCATATACACTTTTTTTTTTTAAACCCAACTCTCATAGAATGAAAAAATTAAGACATCCTTGCTGCATTAAGAACATCTTCCTTCTTACGCCGTTTGGAGTGGCGAAGTACTATAAAATAAAATAGAAAAATAAATAAATAAACAAATAAAATAGATAATCAAAATGTCTGATAGTAGTTGAATAAAAATTGTATATCACGCCTATCAAAAAATTACAGTTGAAAATCCAATGCACAGAATCATAACGATAGTTTTAACCATTCCACAGTAAAGTTTTTAATTCCGTACCAAATTTAGCGATGTATTAACAGATCCGGCTGTTTCATTACAATAAATTTGATGAACATAGACAATTCACAATTTATTGGTTTGTAATCTACATGCACAACGCCTATTCTAGTGATGTGGTACAAAAACTAACCATCGACAATAACGATCCTCTCCCTCTCGGGGAAAAAAAAATCCCATTCCGCACCACCTCATGTAAAGAGCTTGTTTACAAACGCGCTTCTAGATTAGACTCTCAAGGTTATCAAAGAACGTGTACCATATAACCCTGCCTCCGTGACACAGGATTGTTTATAAGGATAGAAACACTGGTAAGTAACAGTCCATAACAACAACTCTCCCTCTTCCCAAAATCCGTCAATAACCTCGAGTCACTACATGCATAACACATATTGAGATCATGCACTGCAGAAGCACCTTTTCACAGTCCAGACTGTAAATTGTCCCAACAAGTCAATAGAATCAGGACAGGTTCACATCCTAATATTTGTTATTTTTCTATAGTTGTATATATATATATATATATATATATATATATATATATATATATATATGTATATGTATATATATATATATATTATATACTGTATATATACATATATATATATATTATATATATATATATATATATATATATATATATGTATATATAAGTCGTCAACCATACGCCATACTACATATTGTAGCTACTTCGATAATATAGATATTACATCAGGATTGGTATACAATGACCTTCGGCTCCTTGAAGTCAGTCCGAGTGTACACTCACGATGGTTAACTCTTGGATACCGAATCCCACGTCATTATGTGTCACTTGAGAAGCAAATTGTCCACCTCTTTCCATGAGTAAAATTGTGTTTTCCTAAATGGCTTAATATCAACTGAAACTGCAGGCTAGGTGAGGGAGCGATGAACCACCATCAACTTATACCTTACGTCGAACCATAAACTTACCCAACAGAGATGTCTGAGATGTATGTCTGAAAGGGGTCAAAAGGAACTCGTTTTCTACTCATTCTGAGAACGTCCTGCTGGTCATGTTGGGCAGACAACGAAGAGATTAGCCGAAAAACAGTGGGGCCGAAAAAGAAAAAAGAAAAATAGTCAAGTGAATAAATAGATAAACCAAAAAACAAATAAAACGACTAAAAGAAAACAAAAATACAACAAGATAAAATAAGGTAGAGTAGATAAAGTAAAAATTTAACGAGAATCTGAAAGCCAAGGACACGAGGACTTCCAATATCACCGCATTACGAACATGAACTCACCGGGGGTACAACCACCACCGGCTATCGTCCTACCATCAAGAAATCAGACACAGAGATAGAAGAAAACCCTCATCGACCGCACATACTCGAATACCTGTACAGGAATCAGCTTCCATAGAATACGTGCTTTCTAGAAAAACATACGTTTAGCTAAACATTCCTCCCTACACACATATTTCTTTTTTCATTTCTATTGGAGAAAAAAAAAACAACTTAATAGGGTTTTGATTGACTATTGTCTTAAAACAATTAAGAATAATTATCTTAATTGCAGAACGGAAAATAAATAACAAAGTATTCTTGTTTACTTTCTTGTTTGCAGAGAACCTTGTCAAGTCTGTTAAGTTCATACATGAACAGCAAATTTTGTTCGAATCTCATTTTTCCTGAAATGTTGTCTTGCGCAGTTTTTTCGGTGATTGTGTGACATTATAAGGAATCAAAAGAAATTAAGAAACTATTTCTAAGTCACATTACTATACAATGTTAGACTAAACAACCAATAATTCAGTATATCATTCCGTCTTTGCCTATTTTGACAAAACTATTTGATATGGATTATTTTTACATAAACATTTCAAAATATTTCATAACAATGTTAGATGTTTTATTTTATCCACCTCATATATATATATATATATATATATATATATATATATATATATATATATATATATGTATATATATGTATATGTATATGTATATGTATATGTATATGTATATGTATATGTATATGTATATGTATATGTATATGTATATGTATATGTATATGTATATGTTGTAGTTTCAAATTACGAAATACACATGTCTGGAATGGAGAACCCATTTATCAAAACCTTGACACTGCACAAAAGACGGACCATTCTTAGGGAGAGGGACTCCTGCAGGCAGTCTAGTCCTTCTACTCATTCAAGCCTATACGTCACCGGCATCTACCCTCATTCAGCCAAGTCGTCACGGTTATTCAATTAAGCTGTACAAATATTTAATGCGTCAATCCGTGTATTAATTCGGCCGTAGTTGAAAATAGAGATCGCATGCGAGCAGGATTGAACAGTTGATGTACATTGGCGGGTTGATTAAATAAACAAAGCACCGGCCCGAGCGGCTTTGTGGCTCTGTTTGGGGAGGAGGTGGGAGGAGGGGTGGAGGTGGAGGGAAAGGGTCGGGAGAGGAGAAGGGGGGAAGGAGAGAGAGAGGACCAATGTAGGGAAATGGAAAGGGAAGTGGACGGTGCCAATGAAAGGAAAAATGAAAAAAGTTATCACGGTATGCAATACCACTGAGCAAAATCACATAAGGAGATGATAGCAATTCTTGACTCGAATTGTACTTA
>NC_134810.1:7651496-7656496 GCF_046742065.1 Oratosquilla oratoria | reverse complement strand
TTAGTAAGTAGTCTTTCGTGTGGGACGGTATCAAAAGCTTTTGCAAAGTCTAGATATATTAAACCTATATTGTTTCTTTCGTCTTAATTCGAGATAACTATGTTGTAGAATTCGAGTAAGTTACGCAAGAACGTTTCCGTTTGAAACCATGATGGCTATCATTTATCAAACGGTTACTTTCTAAATGATGTTCGATAGCATCTCTGATGATAGTTTCCATTATTTTTCCTACGATTGAAGTCAAACTTATAGGCCTATAGTTATTTGGTTTCTTTTTGTCACCTTTTTTTGAATATGGGAGTAACGTCTGCTAGCTTCCATTCTCTTGGGACATCTCCGGATTTGATGGATTTCTTGAAAATAATTTATAATGGAACAACAAT
Source organism: Oratosquilla oratoria (assembly GCF_046742065.1). NCBI lineage: Eukaryota > Metazoa > Arthropoda > Malacostraca > Stomatopoda > Squillidae > Oratosquilla > Oratosquilla oratoria. The sequence continues at coordinate 7,656,113 of NC_134810.1, read as the reverse complement.
CTCATTTTTAATTTCCTTTAAGATTCTTGGATGCCAACCGCCAGGCCCTGGTGTTTTATTAACTTTGAGTTTATCTATACACCTTTTAATTTTTTCTTTTGTTATGTTTACCGTAGTAAGTAAGTTTATTCTAGAATTTTCACAGGTTTCAGTTTGGAGTTCACTTTGATGTGTTTCGTTTACGAATACCGAGTTAGATAATCGTTTAAGATATTACACATTCCTTTATTTGAATATTCAAGTTGACCGTCAGCAGACAATAGTGGACCAATGTGATTCCTAACAACCTTTTTATCTCTAAATGTAACAATAGAATTCTTTGGGATTCTCTTTGGATTTATCAGCGATGTTTATTTCGTATTGTTGTTTTCTTTTTCTTATTGTCTTTTTTAAATCTCTCTGTATAGATACATAACTTTCATAGTCATTAGATGCACCCGAGCACTTATATTTCTTATAATCCTGTCTCTTTTTAGCAATACTTTTTCAGTTTCTTTGTCGAGCCACTTTGGGCGAGCATGATTTGGTGGACGTCTGTCCTTAAAAGGAATGTAAGTATGAATCATCTTAGTGAGCGTATTTTGAAATATTTCCCACGTCTGATCTACAGGTCTTTCGCTTAATATTGCCTCCCAACCTGTAAGCTGAAGCTCCTGACGTAGTCCTATGAACTGAGCTTTACTGAAATCGGGTATTTTAGAAATATAAGTATCTATTCTAAAATGTTTATGGAGTTTGAATCTAACTAAGTTGTGATCGCTATTTGCAACAGTTTCGCCAACTTCTACATCAGTTACCATCCTTTCGCGGCTAGTGATCAATAGATCGAGTAAGTTTCCATATCTTGTGGGCTCTTTTACATGCTGAATTAAGTAATTGTCACCAAGAAAATCAATCAAGTGACTATCTATATGGCCATGTTCAAGGGTCATCCAATCAATATCAGTAAAATTGAAATCACCCATTATCAATAAATCTCGGTTGCAGAAACTAGACAGTTCTTGAAATAACAGTTTGTTGTTTGCTAATGATAATGTCTTTGGCCTATATATTACACCTACATTATTTTTTTGTCCATTTGTTTGGGTTAACTCATTCCACAAACTATCATATGCATCCTGTTTCACTTTCTCTAAAACACAAGCATGGTCATTGTTTTTAACGTACAACAGAACACCCCCACCTATCTTGTGGTTTCTATCCTGATGAAATTGTTTAAATCCCGCAATATTAAATTCAGCCTCGAACTCTGTACTATTTAACCAGATTTTCGCTTTTGACATACGCCAGTATTTCTTGAAATTTGTTCCTAATACTACGAGCATTAAATTACATGGTTTTAAGAAACTCGTGATTATTTCTTTTTGACACATTTTGAGTTTCAATATCATATCTTACATTATAATTTTGTTTTTTATTTATACCTTTCTCTATATTATCATTTGGTCCTTCATTGACATCCAATGCCTCATTAACATTTCTTCCATCAAAATTAATATTTCCCCCATCACGACATCTGGTCGATCACGGTCATCCGATCTCTTTTGTATATTTTGTCCCCCTACGTTATCGTGATTCACGCCGGCCTCCCGTCATTCATTGACATTATGTCCGGCATCCCTTCCTAAAATTATATTTTGTCCTCCAGTGACATTATATCCTACCGTGATATTTTTTTCTCCACTATAATTACATCCCATTGTAATATTTTGTCTTCCACTGTCATTACATCCCGTCGTGATACTTTGGCCTTCATTGACATTCTGTCCGATATCCCTTCCTAAAATTATATTTTGTCCTCCACTGACATTATATCCTACTGTGATATTTTCTCCTCTATTATCATTACATCCTATCGTGATATTTTGTCCTCCATTATATCATTGCTTCCCATTGTGATCTTTTGTCTTCCACTGTCATTACATCCCATCGTGACATTTTGTCCTTTGACATTACATCCTAATGTAACATTTTGTCCTCTACCGACATTATATCCTAAAATTATATTTTGTCCTATACTAGCACACTGTTCTACATTAATGCTATACTCTACACTGTTTTCCCAAGTACATTCTATTCCCCCTTCTCTTTGGGCTTCTACCCCAGAAAAGGAGCCAACTCATTACATAATCCTACAATGAGGTTTGTAAGAACATCTTTGCCTCTGCGGGTAATGTGGATCCCATCAGAAGCGTAAAGGTCATGGCGCCTAGAAAAGAGATACCAAGGAAAGTGGTATCCCAATTGTGTGCACAACTGCGATATCCTATCTTTGATCCGTATGGCTCTACTATTCCAACACGAGCCTGTGGGAGGATCCCACAGACTACGTGACGGCTCCTACGTTCCTTCATCTCCTGAAGTAGGACCTTGTCATTCCGAACAAGTTCCTTTGATCTCACCCTACCTACATTGTTACTTCCCGTATGAACAATCGTAACCGTGTTCGTCCGTCCTTGCTCCCTGATGGACTGGGTACAATCGGTGATCCCACGGCCCGGTTGACATAGAAGCTTGCAACGTCGCTTAGTCTTCCGCTGCAGGATGTCGTCATAGCCTTGCACCATGGAGTCCCCCACCACCAAGAACTCCTGGTTTTCAGCCACTTCATCCTCCAGTAGAGCAAAACGATTGACTAGAGCCAGCGGTTGCTCCACAGGGCACACGTCTACCAAACGCGGTCTCGACAAACGGGGCCCCACGGAGCGCCACTCGCTCACGGCAGTGACAGAAGGGGAAGAAGATGAACGCTCTTTGGGTTGTGGGGAGGGTTCACTCTTCTCACAGAGAGCACTCCTGATAAGACGAATTTCCTCCTCACACATCCTGAGACGGACCTCCATGTTCACACAATCTTCACAAGCCATTTCGCTCCTCCTTTAGCAATACAAACAGCAAAAAGAAAATACAAATCAACAACAACAACAAAAACAAAGCGGTCTCTAATAAACTAAATACACGAAGCTTACTCTGCTTACCTTATACTATTTCTCCTACCTTTGGAGTACTTTAACAGAATACTGTTTTGAATTTAAATAGAACACTACACTTTATTCTATATCTGTAACTGTAAAGCGCTATACGTATACAATTACAAAAACACAACACAATCACTTAACACTATTCGGAGATATGAATTTCATAGTTATTCGCTAGCTGGTGTCTGCATAAAAACGAGCTCTCTAGCTGAGATTACGAGCAGACAATGCTGAGGTCACAAGCAGACCGAATGCTGAGGTCACGAGCAGACTGATGCTGAGGTCACGAGCAGACTGATGCTCGTAACCTCACGCCTGGTAGGAATAATCCTGTCAGCAGCAGCTCTTCACTAGTCTTCTTCATGCGTGTCTATCCTCGTATGTCTCTCTTCCTTGCACTTCTGGTAAATTTGTGTCTCTTCTTTCTAATGCTTTCTCAACATCTTTTATCCATCTGGTAATGGGTCTCCCTACTAGTCTTCTTCCGGTGGATACCCATTCCAGCATTTGTTTTGAGAATCTCCAATCTTCCATTCTCATAATGTGTCCGTACCACCTCATGTTCTACTCTTCTATTAAATACAACACTGACATCACTCATATTTCCTGCTTAATCCACTCATTTCTTAATCTGTCGCGATTTGTCACTCGTTTTATTATCCTAAGAGCTTTCATTTCGGCTACTTGGATGCGGCATTTTAATTTTGTGTTCATGGATCAGGCTTCACTGCCGTATGTTAACACAGGTCTTAACACTGAGACATAGATTGTCTTCCTGCACTAAAGTGGGATGCTTTTTTCTTTTAATAGTGGCTACAAAATATTTAGGGTGTTGTTATATTTTGTCATTCTGCTATTTATTTCAGTCTCCTGGTGTTTATTTTCACAGAATTTCACTCCCAGATACTTAAAATGTTCGAACTGTTTTAACTGTTGTGCTTCAACTTTGATTCTTCCCTCAACTCGCCTTATATCGACACACATTACTTCTGTTTTTGTAACATTCATCTGCATCCTAAAACGATTCAGCACACCTTTCCATTTGTCAATTTCAGTTTGTAGATCTTTCCAACTGTTTGTAACTACAGCTACATTGTCAGCATACGCAAGCACCAATGGGTTCAAATTTATTCTTCCTTCAATAATCTTGATTATCCTATCCATGTACATTATAAACAATAATGGCGATAACACTCCACCTTGTCTTACTCCACACTTGATCCTAAACCATTTACCGTCTCTTTTCCCAGTGTTTACTCTACTTTCACTATTTTCATATAGACTTTTGATAGCTTTTATTAGACTTACTGGTACCCCGTATTCATCGTGTTCAATAGCTTGCCATAACTGATCCTTGGTACTCTATTGAAAGCCTTTTGAAGGTCAATAAACCCAATGCATTTGTGTCTGTCCCACTCCCAACAATTCTCCATTAAGATTTTTAGAGTGAAGATATTGTCAATTGTTCCTCGTCCTGGTCCAAAACCACTCTTTTATTTTATGTTCAACTATGTTTCTTAATCGTTTTTCCAAAATTCTTTCATAGATCTTTCCTGTGTATGATAGTAGAGAGATGCCTTTGTTATTTCCAAAATCTGTTTTGTCACCATTTTCTGTGTATTGGGCATATAACCGCATT
>NC_134810.1:7641496-7648996 GCF_046742065.1 Oratosquilla oratoria | reverse complement strand
TTCCGATAATGGGGAGTTTGTGACGTTAAACCATATTTCATGTACATATATACATGTAAATATATATATAATATATATGTGTGTGTGTGTGCGTGTGTGTGTGTGTGTATGTGTGTGTGTGTATATATATATATATGTATATATATATATATATATATATATAGTTACGACTACAGACTCATCGTAGTGAAGATTTCATTCAGACGCACATGCGCGCATGTGCGTATGTGTACCTTGGACTATGCCGGCCTTTCCCACGGTAGGCTTGGTGGACTCTCTCCATCAAACCGTCGGTAATCGACGTATGAAGACTGTCAAAGTGATGAATTATATTTATCAGGCGTATTTCGTTCCTTTTGTGCGTTGTCAAACATATTTCATACATTGCATATACATTTATGTATGTGTATTACCTTGTGGATCTATCTTGTTAATCTTAGGAATTGATTTACGTAAGATTAGAGAAAATTGCATATTACCGTTGTCCTCGGACGCCGAAAGGCGCCGGTGTGAGAATCGACGTATGAAGACTGTTAAAGAGATGAATTCTATATATCAGACGTATATCGTTCTATTTGTGCTTTGTCAAACATATTCCATACATTGCATATAGATTTATGTATGTGTATTGTCTTGTGGATCTATCTTGTCAATCTTAGGAATTGATTTACGTAAGATTAAGAGAAATTGCATATTCTCTTTGCCTTCGGACGTCATAGACGTTGGTGAGAATTCATAGCTTACATGCGTTCTGGAAAAAAATTACGTGTGAACGAACGTCGTGGCAACAACGTTCCCCTAACTTACATTTACGTATGTATAGATTTTCATATGAAAACTATTAAGTTTCTGCTTATCTAAGATTGACAAGGTAACTTTATCATATATTATTATGTATTCATTGATGTAAAGAATATCCGTGTATGTACTTGGAAGTATTCAAAAACTCTCATGTTAATCGTTGCATCTAGCGACACTTGGCAGCCCTCCGGATCTTACGGAGAAGTGTATAAATATCAAGTGTTTGTAACGATTAAGCCGGTCTCTGCTAACAGAGTCCCATTGCTATTATTCTCATATATTTTGTCTAGTCTTGCCAGCACTCGTCCTCTTTGTTGGACTTAGACATTTTTTAGTCGTAGTTTCATCTCGACTTGTATTTTCGCGAGTCATTGTAGGACTCTGCATTTCTTTCGATAGTCGATATAACTCTCGACTCTCTACATATTTACGTACGTCTTTTTAAAGACTGTGTTCTTTTGATTGTCGATATTTGACTCTTATATTTACGTGTCCCGGCTATTTGAGCCATTTATGTTCTAAAGAAACCCATTGTCTGGTATATTATTTATCATTGTGAACTTATATGTGTATTCGGACATTGTAATTTTCGCCCGCTTGACGACTTTCTATTTTTCGATCATGTTTGTTTTGTTTCTTTTGAAGGAAATATTCATTCTTTAAGCAGAACTCTAGTTTTTGAACCTGGCCCTTCCCCATAGGCGTCGCAATATATTAATATATATATTTATAATATATATATACAATATATATATATGTATATATATATATATATTTATGTATATATATGTATATATACATATGTGTATATATTAATATATATATTTATAATATATATATACAATATATATATATGTATATATATATATATATTTATGTATATATATGTATATGTATATATACATATATATATATATGTATATATATATATGCATATAAAAATATGTATATATATATATATATATATATATATATATATATATATATATATGTACATATGTATATATATTGGCCTGGCAGTGAGAAGAGTGTAGAAGAAAGGGAGGCCTTTTGGATAGATTTAAATGATTGCATAGAGGATTTAGGGAGAAATGTCAATGTAATAGTACTGGGAGACCTTAATGCTAGGGTAGGAAATGGTCCAATTGATGGAGTGGTTGGGAAATGTGGATTTCCAGGAAAGAATCGTAGTGAACAGTTGATGGTGGAAATGTGTCTAGAAAGAGAGTTGATGATAGCAAATATAGTGTTTCGGAAGAAAGTCAAGCATAAGTACACATGGGAGAGGGTGGTGGATGGAAGGGTGGTAGATAGAGCGTTGATGGATTATGTAGTGGTAAATAGGATTATGATAGGAAGAGTTAAGGATGTACATGTGCTAAGGGGAGAGGGTGGGGGAATATCAGATCATTTTTTGGTGAAAGGTAAGTTGAGAGTGGAGGATAGATGGAGAAAGAGGAAAGAGACAAAAGGTTGGGAGGTGCTTAGAGTGAACTCTTTAAATGAAAAGGAAAAGAAGAAGGAATAAAAGAAGAAGCTGAAGGAGGAGTGGGAGGGAGTGAAGGATAGAGTAGAGCTAGGTGTGGAGGAGGAATGGGGATGGTTCAAGGAGGGAGTCACAAAGTGTGCAAGGATGGTGTGTGGAACAAGAAGGACAGGAGGAAATAGAAGGAAGGGTAGTGAATGGTGGGATGAGGAAACAAAGAAGGTTGTAGAAGAGAAGAAGCGAGCTTTCACAGATTGGTTACAAAATAGGACGAGGGAGTCATATGAGAGGTACAAAGAAAAGAGAAGAGAAGTAAAGCAAAAGGTAAAGGAGGCAAAGAGGAGAGCAGATGTGAAATGGGGTATGGGTATGACAGAAAAAATTGAAAGTAATAAAAAGATGTTTTGGAAAGAAATTAAGAGAGGAGGCGAATCAAGTAGAGAAGAAAAGGTAAAAGGTACAGATGGAGAGATGATAATGAAAGAGAAGGCAGTAAGGGGAATATGGGCAGAATATTTTAGGGAGTTGCTAAATGTGAAGGAGGATAGGGAGGGAAAGATAGTTGCAGTGGGAAATGCTAAGAAAATGAGAGTGATGAGTGAGGAAAATTGAGGAGCAATAAGGAAGGATGAGGTGAAGGCAGTTGTTAAGATGATGAAAGCAGGTAAGGCACCTGGTCTGGATGGATGCCATGCAGAATGTCTAAAAAAAAAAAAAGGAGGTACAGATATGGTGGACTGGCTGGTGAGGTTATTCAATGTTTTCTGGAGAGAAGGTAGAGTTCTAGAGGACTGGAGGAGTGCCTGTATAGTTCCACTTTACAAAGGAAAAGGGGACAAGTGTGAATGTAATAGTTTCAGAGGGATTAGCTTATTAAGTGTAGTTGGGAAGGCTTATGGGAGGATCTTGATTGAGAGGATTAGGAGAGGAACAGAAGGAGTAATTGGTGAGGAACAGTGTGGATTTAGGACGGGTAGAGGTTGTGTAGATCAGATCTTTGTGGTAAGACAAATATGTGAGAAACCTATAGAAAAGGGAAAGGATGTTTTTTTGGGCTTTTATGGATCTGGAAAAGGCTTACGATAGGGTAGACAGAAAGGCACTGTGGGAGGTTATGCAGATATATGGGATAGGAGGAAAGCTTCTAGGAGCTGTCAAGAGTTTTTATGAGAGTAGTAGAGCTTGTGTCAGGATTGGAAATGGAGAGAGTGAGTGGTTCGAGGTAAAGGTGGGACTTCGTCAAGGATGCGTTATGTCGCCCTGGCTGTTCAACTTATACATGGATGGGGTAGTGCGAGAGGTAAATGCAAGGGTAGTGGGTTAGGGATTGGAGCTGGTTAAAGAAAATTGAGAAAAGTGGGAGGTGAGCCAGCTGTTGTTTGCTGACGACACTGAGCTTGTGGCAGGATCGGAGGAGGGATTGAGGAAGTTGGTGACAGAGTTTGGGAGAGTATGTGATAGAAGAAAGCTAAATATAAATGTGGATAGAAGTAGGGTAATGAGATGTGCAAGGGGTGGAAGTGGCAGTAGACTGGAAGTGAGCAATGAGGGAGAGCGACTGGAGGAAGTGAATAGTTTTAGATACTTGGGTGAAAATGTGGCAGGAAAAGGGGGAGTGAAGGTGGAGGTAGAATGTAGATTGAGAGAAGCAAGTAAATGCCTTGGTGGATTGAAGAGTGTAATAAGGAATAGACATTTGGGAATGGATGCTAAGAGGAGACTGTATGAAAGAGTGATTGTGCCAACAGCACTGTATGGGGCTGAAACATGGAACATAAGAGAGGAAGAGAGAAGGAATTTGAATGTGTTTGAGATGAGGTGTCTGAGAAGTATGATGGGGGTTACTAGGCTAGACAGAGTGGGAAATGAGGAGGTGAGGAAAAGAACGGGGGTGGAAAGGGAGTTGGGAGATAGGGTTGATGAAAGAGTATTAGGATGGTTTGGACACATGGAAATAATGAGTGAAGAAAGACTAGTAAAAGAGGTGTGGAAGGCAGATGTGGAGGGAGTGAACATGAGGGGACGTCCTAGGATGAGGTGGATGGATGTGGTGAAGGGGGCGTTGGGGAAGAGGGGAATGTCTGTTGAGGAAGGACGAGAGAGGACAGAAGACAGGGGTGAATGGAAAATGGTTGTATATGGATGATGTGATGCATGAGGTGGAATGGGCGGGGTGAGGTAGTATGTGTGAGCAAAATTTGACGCAGCCCGAAGGGATTTCTCCCCGTCTTCTCCTTTTATGCATTGGGGGACGGAGAGGGGGGGGGTCGCCGATTTAATGAAGCGGCCTTGCTGTGGATGTGCTGTGTCTTGCGACATTGCTTCTGACCCAGGTCAGTGGACAAGGTGCAGGGATGACCTGTCATCCAGGAGGTGCTAAGATAAGAGGGAGGGTGGAGGGGTGTGGAGTGTATTCAGGGATGGAATGGATGGGAATGATTTTATGCCTTTTCCTTTTTGGCTACCTCCCTTGTAAGGGGGAAAAAGCCTTGGCATATGTATGTATGTATGTATGTATATATATATATATATATATATATATATATATATATATATATATATATATATATATATATGCTAATAAGAACACGGGTACGTGTGTTCACTTATGCAAAGTAGACCACTTGGAAAAAAGAAACTAACGAAGCAGAGCGCTTTCGTATATTACATCTTGTTGCACTGAAGATGTAACATACGAAAGCGCTCTGCTTCGTTAGTTTTTTCCAAGTGGTCTACTTTGCATATATGTATATATATATATATATATATATATATATATATATATGTATATATATACATATATATATATACATATATAAACTGTATATTGTATATATATATATGAATATATATACACACACACACACACACCTATTTATATATATATATATACATATACCTATACGTATATATATATACATATATATATATATACGTATCTGTATATGTATATATATATATATATATATATATATATATATATTGGAAGTAGGTCATTGATAATGCATGCGTTGTTAAAGTTAACAGCTGTGATACCGTTACCGAGTTTCTTGATATCCTGAAGACAGCCCGACCCTCCAACACAATGGTATCGATGGACGTCGAAAGTCTTTTTACGAATGTTTCAATTGACGAAGCTATAGACTTCATATGCCAATGCTTATACCATCCGGAACAGAAAATCGCAATCCCTGAAAACACACTTCATCTGCTATTACAGGCATGCACCAAAAAGTTCGCTTCTACAGGCTCGACGGCAACATGTACGTGTTATGCGACGGCGTCACCATAGGGTCACCTCTGGGAGTGCTCATCGCTGACTTTTTATATGAGACATATTAAAGAAGAAATATTCTGACAGCAGCACCATCCAAAGCCAGAAATCTACGCAAGATACGTGGACGATATTCTCATCAGTGCCAACACAGAAGAAGTTGGGAACTTAATTTCCAAGTTCAAAACAAACTCCTGCCTCATCTTCACCCACGAGATAGAACAACACAGCAAGCTCCCTTTCCTCGATATTTTGGTCCGTCGTGAAGCCGCTTCACTTTCAACAGAAGTTTATACCAAATCCACAAATCTCGGATTCTGCCTCAACGGTGCAAGTGAGTTTCCTGAGCGGTATCGACGCAGTGTCATCAACGCCTTCCATCAAAAGAGCCCTCACCCTCTACTCAACATGGACCTCAGCTCAATCTGCTCCAAGACCTCAGCTAGTGAACTCAGTCTACTCAGAGACCTTATCTAGTAAACTCGTTTTACTATTGAGACACCAGATAGAGAATATCTCTTGTTAAGTTTTTACTTCCTGTGAAGTTTTCATCTTCGAATAGTGATAAGTGATTGTGTTGTGTTCTTGTAAATGTTTACGTATATCAATGTACAGCTACAGGTATAAGATAAAGTGTACTGTTCTAGTAATTTAGAATCAAAATAGTAGTCTGTTACTGTGCTCCTAAGGTAGGAGTAATAGTATAGGGTAAGCAGAGTAAGCTTCGTGTATTTAGTTTATTTAGTGCCAGTTTTTGTTTCTTTTCTTGATTTATATTTTCATCCTGCAGCGGAAGACTAAACAACGTTGCAAACTTGTATGCCAACCGGGCCGTGGGATCGCCGATTGTACCCAGACCATCAGTGAGCAAAAGCCGACGAACACGGTTACGATTGTTCATACGGGAAATAATGATATGGGTAGGGTGAGATCAGAGGAACTTGTTCGGAATGACAAGGTCCTACTTCAGGAGATGAAGGAGCGTGGGGAACGTCACGTAGTCTGTAGATCCCTCCGAGGATCTACGCTGGCACATGTTGGAAAAGTAAAACCATACGGATCAATGAGAGGATATCATGATTGTGCACGCAAATGGGATACCACTTTCTTGATCCTTGGTATCTCTTTTCCAGGCGTCATGACCTTTATGCTTCTGATGGGATCCACCTTACACGCAGATGCAAAGGTGTTCTTGCAAATCTCATTGTGGGAGTTTGTAATGAATTAGTTCCTTTTTGGGGTAGAAACCCAAAGGGAGGGGGAAATAGAGTGTATTGGGGATAACAGAGTAGAGAGTAGCAATAATGTAGAGCAATATGTCAGTGTAGGACAAAATATAATTTAAGATATAATGTCGGTAGAGGACAATATATTATGTTAGGATGTAATGCCAATGAAGGACAAGATATCACGATGGAATGTAATGATAGTTTTGGAGGACAAAATATCGCGGTTGGGTATAATGCCAGTGAAAGACAAAATATAATTTTAGGAAGTGATGCCGGACAGAATGTCAATGAACGATGGGTGGCCGGTGTGAGACGCGGTGACAGAGGGAGGCAAGGTGTACATGAGAGATCAGATGACCGTGAGAGACCAGATGACCGTGATGGGGCAAATGTCCATGAGGCACTGAATGTCACTGAAGGACCAAATGTGCTACTTTTGTAAGATTTTGATAAAGAAATAAAGTAGAAGTGCAAAAATATGCTGTTTTTGTACAATTTTAGTAAGGACAAATAGAATAGAAGTGCAAAAAGTAAAATATAATAATAACATTACACATGGTATACTATATATCAATTATTTATTTTACACACACACACACACACACACACACACACACACACACACACACACACACACACACACACACACACACACACACACACACACACACACACACACACACACACACACACACACACACACACACACA
>NC_134810.1:7636496-7638996 GCF_046742065.1 Oratosquilla oratoria | reverse complement strand
GGCGTCTATCAGGCTCTAGACCTGAGCAGCTCTGGCGTCTTGGTAACATTAGGCATTGTTAATAAAAGGGGTTAGTGGGTTACTAGTCTTGTACATTTAGGGATTGTGTTAGTTTTTATACATGGGGTTTGTCGTATGGTTGGCGGATATGGTTAGATATGGTATGTATATGTTAGCTTATGGGTAATATAATTGGGGCAGGTATAATAAAGGGGGTTTCTCTGGTAATATTAGGCATCTTCGTGTGGCGATAACCTGTTTGTCTGAGTTAGTGTTGGGTTAGGTGCTGAGGTCTGGGAAAGCGAAGTCACCAAGAGTTGCTCAACACGAGTGCCATGTCGCATGGATGTGGATCACGTGCGTGGTAAGTGATGGTTAGTAATGTTTACATTGTCTCCTTGACCTTTTGATGTACGTCCGCGTACCTTGGGTTCAGGTCGTAACAGTGGGGTTTGCATACATAATTGCTAAAGAAATATTAAGATACGATGATTTATTAAGTTGCTCGTGGGAGATATTGACTTGTAAAATTTGTTTGAATGAGTAAAAGGAGGGGTCACGTATATTATCATATTTTGAATGTGTTCAAAATAAAGCTACGTGCGTGATACAATATATTATGATACAAAACACTAAGTGCAGTAATGTATTTCATGTAATCTATTCAAACTCGGTATTCACGAGGCCTCGACGTGAGAATGAATTTGCACTTTTTCTTATGCTCTTTCTCTGTTGAATGAGAGTTCTATCATTCATTTGGTGATCTCTTTTCTATGAGATATATTAAGTTTGTATACACTTTCACTAGAGGTATAGCTTTATTGAAGACATGACATCCTAAATTGTTAGTTTGTTTTTAAATAAGGGTGTTAGTTTGTGTTTGCTAAATATTCAGTTCTTAGGTATGGCAATTTTTTACAATCGCTTCATCCCTAAGTGTTCCCTCCTGTTACAACCTTTGAATTCTCTCATTAGGCCTTGCAAGCGTGGTCAGTCCATATACCTCACTTAGTGTCCTGAAGCCGACGAAGCTTTCGCTTCTGCGAAGACTGCGCTGGACACCGTCGCAACCCTCAGTTTCCCAGCCCCGGAGGCTCTCACATCCATCACCACGGACGCCTCCAACGATGGAATTGGCGCCGTCTTACAACAATATGTCAACAGTGCTTGGAAGCCGCTCGCCCTCTTTTCCAAGAAACTGAGTAAGACTGAGAAGAACTACAGCGTATTCGAGAGGGAGTTGCTTGCTCTCTACCGGGCAGTCCAACGATTCAGGTATTTCCTTGAAGATCGACAGACCATAAACCCCTCACCACCACCTTCCACGCTAACAAAGCCAGCTATACCCCCTACTCAGCTCCGCCACTTACAGTACATTTCTAAGTTACCCAAAGACATTTGCTACGTCCAAGGTACTGACCACGCATCCGCTGACGCCCTCTCCAGAAATGTTAATTCAGTATCTTCGCAGTCTCCTGTAATCGACTACGCCGCCATTGCAACAGCACAGGCCAACTGCGACGACTTGTAGCGACTGTTGGATAACCCTTCCCTCAAGATGGGGAAAATTCAAGTACCCGGCACAAACATCCGTCTGTATGCTGACGTCTCCAACGGCAACCTTCGCCCCTTTATACCTACGTCATTCCGGCATAAACTCTTCCGCCACCTTCATGACCTCGCACACCCTGGCATCCGTGCATCCCAACGAATATTGACCTCCAAGTTCATCTAGCCAAGCATCAACAAGGACGTCAGGCACTAGGCCCGCACCTGTCTCCAGTGCCAGGCTCCCAAGGTAACACGACAAACAATTTCCCCCACTATCTTCTTTTCCACTTGTCTCTACCTGGTTCAGCCACATACACGTCGATATCGTCGGCCCACTCCCATACTCCAACGGCTACAAGTACGTGTTCACCTGTGTCGACCAATTCACTCGTTGGCCAGAGACAATTCCCCTTCCTGACATCAACAACACCATTGCACGAGCGTTCGTCGGTAACTGGGTTGCTCGCTTCGGTGTCCCGACCAATCTAACCTCGGACAGAGGCAGCCAGTTCAAGTCGACCCTCTGGAACAAGGTAATGGCCCTCCTTGGTATCCACCGTTACCGTGCTGCCAGTGACCATCCCCAGGCCAACGGCATGGTAGAGCATTTTCATCACCAGCTCAAGGCCGCCCTCTACGCCCATTCCCTTAACAACGAGCTCTGGTCAGTGGCGCTGTCCCTTGTGCTCCTTGACGTGCCTCACTCCATTTCCTGTACTCCACACGACTTCGCCTTCCAGCTGAAGGAGATCATGGCCAAGCTCCACCCCGTCCCGCCACGCCAAGCCCAGCCGCCTAGGACCTTCGTGAGCCAGGATCTTCTTCAGTGCACCCACGTCTTCGTCAGAACGGACGGCGTCAGGAAAGCCCTCCAGCCTCCGTACGAATGTCCTTTCGAAATTTTGCGCCGCACCAGGAAGACCGTGACAACTCGGCGAAACGGAAAGCG
>NC_134810.1:7628996-7631496 GCF_046742065.1 Oratosquilla oratoria | reverse complement strand
TATGTGTGTGTGTGTGTGTGTGTGTGTGTGTGTGTGTGTGTGTGTGTGTGTGTGTGTGTCTATGTCTATGCGTGTATGTATGTATATATATATATATATATATATATATATATATATATATATACATATATATATAAATGTATAAGGGGTGCTGGCGGGGTGCTGGCGGGCCTCGGGCCAGCACCCTAAGGTTTGGGTCTTTTAATGTGCGTGGATGTGGTACAGATGAGAGTAAAAGGGAAGAGATAGGTAGTATGTTTGTGAGAAGAAAGTTGGATGTGTTGGCTTTGAGTGAAACTAAGTTGAAAGGGAAGGGTGAGTGTATGTTTGGGAGTGTAAGTGGGAGGTTATCAGGAGTGAAGAGAGGGCGAGGGAGGGAAGGGGTGGCTATTCTAGTAAGTGAGGAGATAGGTAAAGGGGTAGTGGAGTGGAAGGAGGTTTCCTCAAGGATAATGTGGATGAAGGTGAAACTGGGAAAGGAGATGTGGGTCTTTGTAAGTGCATATGGGCCGGGCAGTGAGAAGAGCATGGAAGAAAGGGAGGCCTTTTGGATAGATTTAAATGAGTGCATAGAGGGTTTAGGAAGAAATGTCAATGTTATAGTACTGGGAGACCTTAATGCTAGAGTGGGAAATGGTCCAATCGATGGAGTGGTTGGGAAGTGTGGAGTTCCAGGAAAGAATCGTAGTGGAGAGTTGATGATGGAAATGTGTCTAGAAAGAGAGTTGATGATAGCAAATACAGTGTTTCGGAAGAAAGTCAAGCATAAGTACACATGGGAGAGGGTGGTGGAGGGAAGGGTGGTAGATAGAGCGCTAATGGATTATGTAGTGGTAAATAGGATTATGATAGGAAGAGTTAAGGATGTACATGTGCTAAGGGGAGAGGGTGGGGGAATATCAGATCATTTTTTGGTGGAAGGTAAGCTGAGAGTGGAGGATAGATGGAGAAGGAGGAAAGGGACAAAAGGTAGGGAGATTCTTAGAGTGAACTCCTTGAAAAGGAAAAGGAGAAGGAGTACAAGAAGAAGCTGAAGGAGGAGTGGGAGGGAGTAAAGGATAGAGTAGAGATGGGTGTGGAGGAGGAATGGGGATGGTTCAAGGAGGGAGTCTTAAAGTGTGCAAGGATGGTGTGTGGAACAAGAAGGACTGGGGGAAATAGAAGAAAGGGTAGTGAATGGTGGGATGAGGAAACAAAGAAGGTTGTAGAAGAGAAGAAGCGAGCATTCACAGATTGGTTACAAAAGAGGACAGGGGAGTCATATGAGACGTACAAAGGAAAGAAAAGAGAAGTAAAGCAAAAGGTAAAGGAGGCAAAGAGGAGAGCAGATGTGAAATGGGGTAGGAGTATGACAGAAAATTTTGAAAGTAATAAAAAGATGTTTTGGAAAGAAATTAAGAGAGGAAGAGGAGGCGAATCAAGTAGGGAAGAAAAGGTAAAAGGTACAGATGGAGAGTTGATAATGGAAGAGATGGCAGTGAGGGGAAGATGGGCAGAATATTTTAGGGAGTTGCTGAATGTGAAGGAAGATAGGGAAGGAAAGATAGCTGCAGTGGGAAATACGAAGAAAATGAGAGTGATGAGTGAGGAGAATGGAGGAGAAATAAGGAAGGATGAGGTGAAGGCAGTTGTAAAGATGATGAAAGCAGGTAAGGCACCTGGTCTGGATGGATGTCATGCAGAATGTCTGAAAAAGGGAGGTTCAGTGATGGTGGACTGGTTGGCGAGATTATTTAATGTTTGCTGGAGAGAGGGTAGAGTACCGGAGGACTGGAGTAGTGCCTGTATAGTTCCTCTTTACAAGGGAAAAGGGGACAAGTGTGAATGTAGTAATTTCAGAGGGATTAGCTTGTTGAGTGTAGTAGGGAAGGCTTATGGGAGAATCTTAATTGAGAGGATTAGGAGAGGAACAGAAGGAGTAATTGGTGAGGAACAGTGTGGTTTTAGGACGGGTAGAGGTTGTGTAGATCAGATCTTTGTGGTAAGACAGATATGTGAGAAAGCTATAGGAAAGGGGAAGGATGTTTTTTGGGCTTTTATGGATCTGGAAAAGGCTTATGATAGGGTAGACAGAAAGGCACTGTGGGAGGTTATGCAGATTTATGGGATAGGAGGAAAGCTTTTGGGAGCTGTCAAGAGTTTTTATGTGAGTAGTAGAGCATGTGTTAGGATTGGAAATGGAGAGAGTGAGTGGTTTGAAGTAAAGGTGGGACTTCGTCAAGGATGCGTTATGTCGCCCTGGCTGTTCAACTTATACATGGATGGGGTGGTGCGAGAGGTGAATGCTAGGGTAGTGAGTCAGGGATTGGAGATGGTTAAAGAAAATGGAGAAAAGTGGGAGGTGACCCAGCTGTTGTTTGCGGACGACACTGCGCTTGTGGCAGGGTCAGAGGAGGGATTGAGGAAGCTGGTGGCAGAGTTTGGGAGAGTATGTGATAGAAGAAAGCTAAAGATAAATGTGGGTAAAAGTAAGGTGATGAGATGTACAAGGGGTGAAAGT
>NC_134810.1:7621496-7623996 GCF_046742065.1 Oratosquilla oratoria | reverse complement strand
TGATGAAGAATTCATAAATGTTTTTAACATTGGGCTAAAATTGAAATACCCTAAACAATTCCTTAATATTGCTGACAATTTTGCAAGGAAATTATTTTTAATTCCTAAGCCAAAATCTCCTTTTATGTATCATAATGTTTTAATTTTGCCATTTCAAGAATTTTTTAAGTGTTACAGAATTATTAAAAAGATTTAACGTAAAGGTAGTTTTTAAAAATGATAGTACAGTAAAATATATGCCCATCAATAAGAGTATTGAATTTAAAAAGGGATGCATTTATAAAATTCCTTGCAAAACGTGTAATGAAATTTACATAGGTCAAACTGCCAAACCCTTAAATATTAGAATTGAACAACATAAGAAAAATGTTGGGGATGGCAATAATTCCAGTGGAATTTTCAAGCATATTGAATTGAATAATCATCCGGTTGATTGGGGTAATGGCCATGCAATCTATTATACTAACAACATAATAGTAAGAAACTTAATAGAGTGTAGTTTGATTCATACCACCAGTGATAAAAATACCAACCTACACAAGGGCTTATATAAACTCAACAATTAAATCTGTCAAGAAATAAGCAAAATAATAACAGGTAAAATGCAACCCTGCGTCTGTGACCTAATGTCGCCCCACCCTCATTAGCGGACGCATTGACCTTTGCGACCTGACAGTCCGCCTTCCAGGTGTGTGTGTGTGTGTGTGTGTGTGTGTGTGTGTGTGTGTGTGTGTGTGTGTGTGTGTGTGTGTGTGTGTGTGTGTGTGTGTGTGTGTGTGTGTGTGTGTGTGTGTGTGTGTGTGTGTGTGTGTGTGTGTGTGTATTCACGGATATGACAAAATTGAATAGACACCAAGAAAAATGCATTTCTTCTCTTATTTAATACGTAATGATATTAAAATTTACTTAATATGTTATGTTTGCCTAGATTTATATTTCAGATTCCATAAAGGTTAATCAAGCATGCCACGAACCAAAGGAGCAGTAGATCTTTCTGAATTTCAGCGAGGTCGTATTGTGGGTGAACATGAAGGTGGAATTAGTTACCGCAAAATATCTGAAAATCTGTCAAAACCCCTTTCTTCTGTTGATAGAGTGACCGTACTATTCACCAGAGAGGGCAAAAAGGGCACAAAACCTCATTCAGGCTGTCCCGGGCTATCAGAA
Source organism: Oratosquilla oratoria (assembly GCF_046742065.1). Lineage (NCBI taxonomy): Eukaryota > Metazoa > Arthropoda > Malacostraca > Stomatopoda > Squillidae > Oratosquilla > Oratosquilla oratoria. The sequence continues at coordinate 7,622,829 of NC_134810.1, read as the reverse complement.
AGAACCTTCCATCTTGCCAAAAGAAATGTCGAAGAAGATCCACCTTACAAAGCCTCTGACACAGAAGCACAAGCTTATGTCAGTCCTAGAACAGCTGTCAAGTATCTCCACAAGCTAGGATACTTTGGCAGAGCTGCAAGAAGGAAGCTACTCCTTTGTCCAGCCAATATCAAGCGCAGCAAGGATTGGGCTGTTGAGATGGTGGAGAGACCTGTGGCTTTTTGGAGCACTGTCATTTTCTCTGATGAGTCACAATTCGCATTATATTCTGACAGTAGAAGAGTGTAGTTCTGGAGACTCTGTAGTCATGAGTTTGACCTTAAAAATCTGCAGCCAACAATGAAACATGGGGGCATTTCAATAATGGTGTTGGGTGCAATTAGGAGTGATGGTCGATAAGAGCTTGTGGAGTGTCAAGGAAACATCAATTCAGGCAAATATGGTTCTATATTAAAGGAAGGACTCATTTCAATATTCTCTAGTAATAGAATGAGTAAAAATGTCTTCTTCTTTATTAAAGATGGAACCCTTTATACTTCTCAAACAACTCAAAATTGGTTGAAAAAAAAAATGGTACCAGGAATCTTCCATGGCCAAGTCAGTCCCCGGATATGTACCCTACTATTACTATTATTATTATTATTATTTTCATTATTATTATTATTATTATTATTATTATTATTATTATTATTATTATCATTATTATTATTATTATTATTATTATTATTATTATTATTATTATTATTATTATTATTACTACTACTACTACTACTACTACTACTACTACTACTACTACTACTACTACTACTACTACTACTACTACTACACTGGGCAACAACAACAAAAATTTTGCCTGATGTTTGAGATATTTTAGCGAATTCTTATGTGGTTTTGCCTGCTAAATAAAAAAAATTATTCAGTTTTTCCCTATCAGGTCTATTTTTTTTACTCTTCTTATTTCCATTTTAGTTATGTTGGATGATAAAAATCCTCATAAAATCTTCTCGAACAGTATACAACAATTAATATTTGGTGGCTTTTGGAATTAAACAAGACTGTTTCCTTAACAAAGTATTTTATTCATACATGAGCAAAACATAGGAAGAAATAGCGAGGCCATTATACAGAAAAGAGCACAAATATAAAAATTAAATAAAAGCTTTATGGCAGAAAATTCAAGGAATAAATTTACGTTTCTTTGTGCGCCGTGAATGTTGAGCCACTGGTGAATCTCGTTTTAAACACCAGCAGTAGTCTGCCATCATCACAGAGTCCCAAAGTCCTTGGTACCGAGTTTCCATCTTCTTGATGTCCTGATGAAATCGTTCGCCTT
>NC_134810.1:7601496-7608996 GCF_046742065.1 Oratosquilla oratoria | reverse complement strand
TCATCGTATGAACTCTGTAAAGTTAGTGTATAAACCTGAAGTATTTTTAGAGTGTACCTTTTACACACCCTAATCACAGTCCAAGCTACTCTGTCTGACAAACTACTGAATTTGACTACGTTACCAGCAACCTCTCGGTTTATCAAGAATCCTACTCCAATGGATTCTTCTTTGTCCTTACCTCTAGAGTAGAACAGGTGGTGACCATCTTGTAATTGTATCAGCTTTTCTTCCGTTCTTCGGACTTCGCTCAGTCCTACGATGTCCCACTTGATGTCGTCTAGTTCATCCATTAAACTCTCCAGCCTGTGGTCTTCTGAGAGACTTCTCACGTTGTAAGTATAGATTTTCATTTTCCGTACCGCAGGGACTTTAAAGTCCCACTTTTTAAAACAATGATATTTATATACTCTTTTATTTTTCCAGCAATATTGTTTTTGGATTTGGAAAGAGAAAAGTCTAAACTAATTATCTTTAGCTTCCCAGTCAGAACTGACATCATAAAGCTATACACTGCTCTTCGGAATGTCCGAAAAATCAAAGGAATTTGTGAAGAGACTAAAAAGGTAATTTTTCTAAAATGCCAGTAAATATAATTCAATTTTTTTTAAAGGAGTTTTAGGCTATTGCATCGGGATCAGATATATAAATAAAAATTTGATGAAATATTTATCACAGTGGCCAAATTTTACATTTGAAATTCTTGGGACTTTAAAGTCCCGGTAAGTTTCCGAGTGCTTAGATTTTTGTTTTTCATTTTTTATTTTTTACACTTTTTACATTTTTTTTTTCAGGTCAAAAAATCTCACTACTAATGAAATTTTGGACCTGCTGGAAACACTTGACGAAGACGATGATATCCTGGAGGAAAAGAACACAGGAGAGTACCGAGTCTACCTGCAACCACCCGTCGATCAGAAGGGCGACACTGACTGTGACGACGATGAGCATGATGAAGATGAAAATGTTCAGCCAGTAAACCCAGAAATTTTACCTCGTCGTGTTCTGCTTGCCCCTGCCGAGGTGGGCATAAGAGCCACCAAGAATCCACAGATTATCGGCATGAGAGGACTCAACGAGGATGATGAAGATGATGAAGATAGCACCAGTCTTGGCACAGGTTCAGGCACAGAAGACCAAAAGAAGGGGAGTGAAGACAAAGGAAGTGATGATGAGAACAAGGACAAAGCCTTTGAGGGCCCAACTGACCGGTCTCCAAGACGTCGTAGTAGGGGACCAAGAGGAGCTGGGGGACCAGCTACTGCACCTACTTGTGGAAGTAAAGCTGCACGTGCAACAAGTCGTGTCCGTGGTGTTCGATCCCGTGGAGGCCAAACCACGAAAGCTGCCCCCCAGGCTGATCCTGATGGTTGGTCAAAGCAGGATGAGGGAAAGGTTGGCAAGGAAATCCCAGAATTCATGTTTGATGAAAATTATTCCAACTAGCAGCACCTGCAAAGCATGAATATCGGCTCCCCACTGCAGTTTTACAAGGAGATGATGCCCGACGAATTCCTGGAGCAGATTGTTGATCAGTCTAGGCTATATGCCGAGCAACATAAGAACAAGTCGTGGGCCAAATGGCAAGCGGAAGTGACTGTGGACAGCTTGCGTGTGGTTTAGGGTGTCATGCTGCTCTCTGGATACAACAGTTTACCCTGCCGCCGCCTCTACTGGGAGCAGAGGGATGATGTGTACAACAAGATGGTAGCTGAAAACATCAACAAGAGCAAGTTTGAAGGCATTCTCAGTTGCCTTCACTATGCTGATAATGGCCAGTCTGACAATGACAAATACTTCAAAGTCCGGCCAATCTTCCAGAACCTCAACAAACAGGGCTCCAAGTACAGCAGCTTCATCGACTCCTTTCTTGTTGATGAGTACATGATACCTTACTTTGGTCGCCACAACACAAAGCAGTACATCAGGGGCAAGCCAATCAGGTATGATCGAATTTTCACATTCACGTTTTTGTTTTGTTTTTTGTTTTTGCAATATTACAGACATTCATTTCGAAAATACACATGTATAGTATTTTATATATATTGAATAATCATATTGTATAATGTTGTCAAATTATCTTTTCAGGTATGGCTTCAAGGTGTGGACCATCTGTTCGGCCGAAGGTATGGGTCTGTACTTCGAGCCTTATTGTGGGGCTGATACTGACATTACAGACTTCGGGCTAGGGCAAGGTCCTAATGTCGTGATGAGCTTAGTCGAAAAGTCTGGTGTACAACCTGGCTCTGCGATATACTTCGACAACTTGTTCACCTCCTTCTCTCTGCTGCAAAAGTTGTCCGATCTCGGCATCGGTGGGACAGGGACTGTCCGCAAGAACAGACTGCATCATGTGCCTCTACCTGATACTAAAACTGTCTGTACATATGAGGGACTAGGTGTGTACAATTTGGAGAGACAACAAAGCTGTTTATGTAGCCAGCAACATCCACAACGTGACCAGAAAGGACGGAGACAATACGTCCAACCAAGCGCAGTCCAAAAGGCACAGTAGGCAGGCCGGAGGACACATCTTCATCAACAGACCCGATCTCATAGCCAAATACAATGAAGGCATGGGAGGAGTAGAACTGCTGGACGGGATGGTGGCTCTTTACAGATCCACAATCAAGAGAAAGAAATGGTGGTTCGCTTTCATTCCCTGGTCAATAAATGCGGCGGCCGTAAACGCCTGGCGCCTAAGAAACATGGCCCTCAAGACTCATGGGATTGCTTTCAACAAGCATGAGCACAAGTACCTCAACTTTGTGAGGGATCTGGTGGAAGGGCTCATCAAATGCCACGGCAAGCATTCATCCACCATCCCAGTGCAGATGTCGGTGTCTGCGCCACAGTCCAAAAAACTAAAGATGTTTAGGAAACCCATCGACGATGTGCGGTATGATAACCAAGGCCACTGCATCAAAAAACACATGCCAGGGCATAGTGGGAGGTGCAAAAAGTGTACAGAGGACAAACGCCCAGGCGACAACCGATCTACCTACTACTGCCCTAAATGCAATGTGTAGATCCACGTGGACTGCTTCTGGGAGTTCCACAACAAGTAAATGTCAATGTGTACAATATATTGTCATGGATATTGCTGATTTCGTGTATTGAATTTGAGTAGTTTCGAAAATAAATGTGTAAGGATGGACCCTCGGAAATTTATTGGGACTTTTAAGTCCCACCTTATAACTCAAAACACAATTCTTGAAACACAAAACCGCTTCATTTGTGTTCTAATGGGACATAAACTGTTTTGTGGAAAAACATTCATTGATCTTGATGCATTATTTCTATGGGTGGTACGGACTGGGTTAATGTCCAAGACTTGGATCTGCTTGGTCAGTGCTTATTCACATTCGGTGGTACACTGCACGTAAGTACACGAGGAATTATGGATGGACATTTAGGAGATGATGATCCAACAGGAATGCCCAGTTTTGTTTTGGTTGTACTGTTCATGGTTGCTATGAAGAGTGTTTTTGGCAGTAATCTCACCTTCGTGCCAACTGGTTTCTAGTGACATATTTCTCTGGTGTCACCTTATTCATTATATTAGGTGAAGCCCTATATATATAGGGTGCCCAATTGTCCACGCCGTCATTATGACGGTAACCCATATATCTATGAGGAATTTCCCTGTTCGCCATGAGGGACGTGCCAGTTAGCAGTGGGTCCTACGACTGTGCGTGTGAGCTGCTCTTTGTCTGATCTTTCTTACAAAACTTTTTCGATATGGGTGACCCTGCAAAGATTTTCTCTCTATCGACATAGCTTTTGCATTCATTAAGATTCTCAAGACTGTCTACCACGTCAAGGTGTCAACTCTCGGATAGGATATATATATATACATATTTATATATATATATATATATATATATATATATATATATACACTATAAGTATAAATTAAATGAAGTGAAGGAGTAATTTAATAGTGTGGTCAAGTTGACATCTTCCATTCCATCTTCTATGGTTTGTCATTAGTCCTTTCATATCCGGGACACAGCGTTCACCTTAATATGTAACACACACACACACACACACACACACACACACACACACACACACACACACACACACACACACACACACACACACACACACACACACACACACACACACACACACACACACACACACACACACACACACACACGCCAGAGAACCGGGGTTCGATTCCCCGGCCGGGCGGAGATAAGTTGGGTTTGTCTCCTTTCACGTGTAACCCCTGTTCACCTAGCAGTGAGTAGGTACGGGACGTTAGTCAAGGAGTTTTGATCTTGCTGTCCCGGTGTGTGGTGTGTGAGTGGTCTCAGACCTACCCAGAGATCGGCAAATAATGAGCTCTGAGTTCACTGCCGTAGGGTGGTGTCTGGCTGTCTCGACAGAGACTGCAGCAGATCCGAGGTGAATACACAAACAAACACACACACACACACACACACACACACACACACACACACACACACACACACACACACACACACACACACACACACACACACACACACACACACACACACACACAAACAAACACCCACACACCCACACACACTCCCACTCACACCCACACATACTCCCGTACCCACAAATATGTTGCAAGATAATACCTATATGTCCCTATACGTACCCTTGATTTGTGAATTATTCAATCTATATTTGTGTATGCATACTTTTGTGCTCATGCCTGTTTTTGGCTTTCTAAACTACAAGCTTTCTCATGTAACAACACGATACAAAAATCAGGCCAACTTCCTATGTTGGCCGCACACTCAACAAACACGAACAAAATTACTCAGTCACAGACATAGAAACATTAGCTGTAGTATACGTCCTCAAACACTTCAAAGAGATCATCCTTGGTTACAACATACACATCTACACGAACCATCAACCAATTTTATACCTCTTCAAGTGATACAGGAGTTCATGCCCACCTTTCATTTTGTTCAGGATAGAGCGAACTTAGTACCAGACGCTCTCGGTCACCATGTCAAAACCATAAAACAAAATCCCCTTTCAGTCACTCTTGCTCAAAAGCGCAAAGATCAGACCCTCTGTGGAAACGTGCTATATAGGAATCTACAGACGCAACTGATACGGATGATTTTCCTCCCAATCTCAAAAATTACACGTTAGTTGATGACATACTCTATCACAAAACAACATTAACGAACAAACATGAACCCAACCGTTCAGTGTTTGAGCTTGTAGTCCCCACGGACCTCATTCCTGAAGTTCTAACACTCTTACACGACTCCCCAAGTGCCGCAAACCCCGAAAAGGAGAAATGTGTTACACAAGCCAGATTGAAATACTTCTGGTTAACCATGAGAAAAAAGATACACTCGCACATAGATGCTTATCATTCTTTGCGACACACAAAGGTCATATTAGCAACCATGTCCCCATCTTAACTTATCCTACATATTGTAAACCATTCGACATAGTAACTATTGACCTCCTTATATTACCATTTATCCCCAGCGGAAACCAAAATTTCTCTGACTGTGTCGACAATTTTTCCCGATTTTGTATTCTTTCCCCACTACCAGACAAGACAGCATAATATGTGGCAAAGACTCGTTCATAAAGTAATATGCTTCTTCACTACAACCAAAACTCTGATTTCTGAAGATGGGATTGAGTTCAACAACGAGATTCTTTCAAATATTTGTAAATCCTTTCAAATCACAAAATATAGTACTACTGCTTACCACCCTAGTTCAAATGATTTAGTTGAACGCCAGAGAAAAATCTCAATGTTTTTCGACACCCTGCTTCTGATCTTCACCTTTCTTTGGATGAACATGTACATATGATTCAAATTTGCATTAACAGTGCCATAAACAAGTCGATATAGGAATCAGCTCATTTTGTCCTATTTGACTCAAACAAACGACTCCAATATGACCTTCTTGTTTCAGATTTACCTCTTATCTACAATTTCAGTTATTATGTTAAGGTCAATGTAGCAAACTTTAATAGTCTTTTCAAAAGAATCCAACACACTCTTACTCTTGTGCGGGACGATATGGCATGTCCGTATAACAAATTAGCAAGACATTGTATATTCTAAATTGGAAACATTGTTAACATCATCAACCACACTCCCACCTCAAAGCTCTCCCCTAAATTCGCTAGAACTTCTCGTATCATTGGATAGGAGTCAAAGCACTGATATTGTATGATATTACAGACACCGTATTACACATTTATCATATCAAAAGAGTTCCCCGTGGCCTCGATATAGAGAACGTTCAATCATCAAATGGCACTACCCCTACAATAGAGGAACCTCACAGATACTCTCTGATTCTTCCCACTACTCCTCTCCCCTGTTACAACCTTCGCAGTCGGGCCACCCCTTCATAAAGTTACATCCTGCCTGAGTGAACGGAAATAGTATCTACATCCACATGTTCTTAAGTTTAAGTAATTTTCATTTAGACATTAGTATTATCCTATCATGCAACTTTTCAAATTCACAAAAGATTACAAAGAGTTACAAAGGCGGAGCATAACGACAGGAGATTTTTTGGTCCTTATTTAGGTCGGTTGCGAAAAAAATCATAATAATAATAAATTAATAAATAAAAACTATAATAATGTAAATAGCCAAAAAAAAAATGCATAGGTGTAGTTAAATAATAAACAAAGAGGTAAATAGTAAATGATAATAAATTGACATATAGCTAATAATAAATGAGAATCAAACAGACAAATGATAACAAAACAAAAACAAATAGTATAAAATAAATGATAATCATTACAGCATCTTGCTTAGGTGCTTATCTAAATGATTCTTAAAGCTTCAAACTGAACTACATTGCACTACCTGTGCAGGAATTTTATTCCATTCATTAACTACACGGTTGGCGAGGTTGTTTTTACCCACTTACTTCCAAAATGAATCTATTTCCGGACCGTTTGAGACCATTGTTTCTTGTCTGATTCTCATTCAATGTGAAAATTTTGTCACTTTTGATGTTGTCAATTCCCTTTAGAATTTTAAAGACCTGTATCAAGTCACCTCTGAGTCTACGTTTTTTGAGGGAAAATAGATTCATATGTTTTAGTCGATTTTCATAAGATTTATTTTTGATATTTGGAATCAGTTTTGTGGCTCGCCGTTGTACTTTTTCCAGTCTGTCAATGTCTTTGATAAAATTCGGTGACCGTACGGAAACAGCATAGTCCAAATGTGGACGAACTAACGATTTATATAGCTTGTTAATGAGTGATGGACTTTTGAAGTCAAAAGATCGCGCAATCAGTCCTAGAATCTTATTTGCTTTCTTAGAGGCTGAAATACACTGCTTGGATGATTTGAGGTTGTTACTGATAATTACACCGAGATCTTTTTCACTATTTACTTTTGTTAACGAATTTCCAAACAACTTGTAATCGTACTTACTTATTTTTAGCTATGTGCATTACCTTGCATTTACTTGTGTTAAATTTCATTAGCCACTTTTCAGACCATTGCTG
>NC_134810.1:7588996-7591496 GCF_046742065.1 Oratosquilla oratoria | reverse complement strand
CACCGGTTGCTGCTGGATTTGAACGCAAGACATCATTGTACAAAACGCTATCACATCCAGCGTACAACTCTGCAGGTAGAACAAATTAGTAACAATTTTACAGAGGCTATAATATTATATTAGATATCATAGAGGCCCAGGGGATAGAATGGTGATCCTGCAGGGGACCATCCATATTGGATACACAAGGTTCACGTTTTCACAAAATGATTCATACGATAAGTCGAAATATGGCCACAACAGTCATTACAGGAATAAAATTAATTCATACAGGAGCATATTTTCTTTCCCTTTATTTTCTATTTATTATTCCCTTCAATTGTTATTATTAACTATTAACTATTATCAACCGGAAAGGAACAAGCCATTTACTAATCAGAGTTAAAGTTTTATAAAACGTAAATTTATCGTTCAACCTTCGTTACCGATGCAGTAAAATAAAAAGAGATAAACAAGTAAATAGAAAGTTGCAAAGCAAAGTCAGAAAATAAAATAGAAATGCAAAGCAAGGCACCATTTTGGTAAAGGAGACTAAATGTGCGATCATGTCACTCCTGCAGGAATTTTTAATAAAGACAGGAGTGAATGGGACAAAAAATAAAATAAAATAAATAAATAAATAAAATAATGATACATACATACTGTACATATACAAAGGCTTTTTTCCCCCTTACCAGGGGGGGTAGCCAAAAAGGACAAAGCACAAAAACATTCCCACCCATTTCATCCCCGAAAACACTCCACACCCCTCCACCCTCCCCCCCATCTTAGCACCTCCTAGATGACGGGTCATCCCTGCACCCTGTCCACTGCCCTGGGTCAGAAGCAGTGACGCAGGACACAGCACATCCACAGCAAGGCCGCTTCATTAAATCGGCGACCCTCCCCCTCTCCGCCCCCCCCCCCTATAAAGGAGAGGACGGGGAGAAATCCCTTCGGGCTGCGTCAAAATTTTTGCTCACACACACTACCTCACCCCCATTCCCCCGTCCAATCCACCTCATGCATCACAACATTTTCCATATACAACCATTCTCCATTCACCCCTGTCTTCTGTCCTCTCCCGTCCTTCCTCAACCGACATTCCCCTCTTCCCCAAAGCCCCCTTCACCCCATCCATCCATCTCATCCTAGGACGTCCCCTCATGTTCACTCCCTCCACATCTGCCCTCCACACCTCCCTTACTAGTCCTTCTTCACTCATTCTTTCCATGTGTCCAAACCATCCTAATACTCTTTCATCCACCCTACCTCCCAGCTCCCTTTCCACCCCCGTTCCCCTCCTCACCTCTCACTCCATCTAGCCTAGCAACCCCCATCATACTTCTCAGACACCTCATCTCAAACACATTCAAGTTCCTTCTCTCTTCCTCTCTCATGTTCCATGTTTCTGCTCCATACAGTGCTGTTGGCACAATCACTCCTTCATACAGTCTCCTCTTAGCATCCATTCCCAGATTCCTATTCCTCTTTACATTTTTTAAACCACCATTTACTCGCATTCTCTCAATCTACATTCTACCTCCACCTTCACTCCACCCTTTCCTGCCACATTTGCACCCAAATATCTAAAACTATCCACTTCCTCCAGTTGCTCTCCCTTGATGCTCATTTTCAGATTACTGCCACTTTCACCCCTTGTACATCTCATCACCTTACTTTTACCCACATATATCTTCAGCTTTCTTCTATCACACACTCTCCCAAACTCTGTCACCAGCTTCCTCAATCCCTCCTCTGATCCTGCCACAAGCGCAGTGTCGTCCGCAAACAACAGCTGGCTCACCTCCCACTTTTCTCCATTTTCCTTAACCATCTCCAATCCCTGACCCACTACCCTTGCACTCACCTCTCGCACCACCCCATCCATGTATAAGTTGAACAGCCAGGGTCACATAACGCATCCTTGACGAAGTCCCACCTTTACCTCAAACCACTCACTCTCTCCATTTCTAATCCTGACACAAGCTCTACTACTCTCATAAAAACTCTTGACAGCTCCCAGAAGCTTTCCTCCTATCCCGTATATCCGCATAACCTCCCACAGTGCCTTTCTGTCTACCCTGTCGTAAGCCTTTTCCAGATCCATAAAGGCCCAAAAAACATCCTTCCCCTTTCCTATAGCTTTCTCACATATCTGTCTTACCACAAAAATCTGATCTACACAACCTCTACCTGTCCTAAACCCACACTGTTCCTCACCAATTACTCCCTCTGTTCCTCTCCTAATCCTTTCAATCAAGATCCTCCCATAAGCCTTCCCAACTACACTTAACAAGCTAATCCCTCTGAAACTACTACATTCACACTTGTCCCCCTTTCCCTTGTAAAGTGGAACTATACACGCACTCCTCCAGTCCTCTGGCACTCTACCTTCTCTCCAGCAAACATTAAATAACCTCACCAACCAGTCCACCATCACTATACCTCCTTTTTTAAGACATTCTGCATGGCATCCATCCAGACCAGGTGCCTTACCTGCTTTCATCATCTTAACTCC
>NC_134810.1:7571496-7583996 GCF_046742065.1 Oratosquilla oratoria | reverse complement strand
TGCTTATTTACACACGAAGTTATAGTTACTTTTGTGCGAAAAAAACTAGTTTTGAGAAAATAGCATTTTTATGTTTATATATTCACTACTCCATAAAAGTGCCTCCAAAGAGTATCAAATGCACATATCTACTTACATAATCCTTTGACCATTTCTGGGAAGTAAGCAGCAGATGTTCATTACATTTCTTTTGTACCCATGCCGGCTGAGAATTGTGACCATCCTAACCTTCCATATCCTTCACATAATGAATGGTACACATGCATTACAATCCCTTTGCTAAGGTGAGTATTCTTGCACTTCTCAGGTTCAGAATGGAGCAAAATACTTCGGCAACTATCACATCTGACATATTTAGTTATGGAGTAGTGAATTTATAAACAAGAAATGGATAAAACAGGATAGCACGTGGAGAAATTACGTACGCATACGCTGAACCCTTTTTCGATCGCACTGAGTGTGGTGACTGCTGCCTAACCTATCGTACAACAATATCAGAGTATAAAATTCTCAAAAACAACAACAACAAAAAACGACAAAATACAAGGAAAACAAACCATAGCAAAGAAAGGGGCGTGGCTGACGGGCGGACCTTTAAATCTCTGGCCCTTTAAACCCGCCATTACCTGAGAAGGGTGGCGTTATACGTCTGGAAACCAGTCCCGCGGTGTTCAGGGACACCACACCAGTCCACACACGAAGTTTGACAAAATCGAGTATTTTTCACCGAAATGAGAGTTAACCCCCCTAAGTCATGAATAGCCACTTCAAATTTGTTTTCACTAGAGAGAAAGCACAATATGAGGACAAAGGAAAGGTGTTCTCCCCCCATGAGCGAGATAATAATAACACAAAAAGAAATAATGGAACATCTATCAAACTTTGACGTCAGGAAATCACATGGCCCGGATGGAATTGCAAATTGGATTCTAGAAAGAATGCAAAGAAGAACTAACGGACAAAATACTTAACATAATAAGTTACTCACTTAAAGAAGGACAAATACCAAAAGGCTGGAAAAATGCCAACATTGTACCAATATATAAAGGAGTAAACAAGAAAGAACCAACTAACTACAGGCCAGTCTCACTAACAAACACTATAGCCAAAATTTGTGAGAAAATCATCAAGAATAGATGGGTAAAACACCTGGAAGGTAATGATATAATAAACCCAAGACAATTTGGGTTCAGACAAGGAAGATCATGTACCACAAGCTTAATATGTTTCTACTCAAGATTAATAGACTTAGTGCAAGAAAGGAATGGATGGGCTGATTGTGCCTTCCTGAACTTACAAAAAGCTTTTGACGAAGTACCACACAAACAATTATTAAAAAACTTGAACATACAGGAGGAATACAAGGAAACCTACTAAAATGGGTGGAGGACTTCCTGATTGGTAGAAAGATGAGAGTAGGGCTGAGAGAAAAATATTCAGGTTGGAAAGAGGTGATCAGTGGAGTAACGCAAGGATCTGTACTGGCCCCAATAGTGTTTGCTATTTATGTGAATTACATAAATGATGATATAAAATGTTACATGAGCTTCTTTGCAGAGAGCGTCAAACTGTTAAGGAATGTAAAAACTGATGAGGATTGCGAATCACTGCAGGAAGACCTGAATAAGGTATGAAACTGGAGTAAGAAATGTGAAGTGGACTTCAATATTAACAATTGTAGCATAATGGAGTTTGGAAAAAGCAAAAATAGAATATCAGGACAATATAAAATTGGAACCAAGGAGGTAAAGAAGGAGAGATCCGAAAAGATTTGGGTGTAATTCTCTCAAACGACTTGTCCTGTAATAAACAGATAAACAAAATTGTCGGAGAATCCTACAACTTGCTAAGATCAATAAAAGTGTCATTTACATATTTGGACGAAGAAACGATTAAAAAAAATATTGGTCACACTGATAAGGCCTAGACTAGAATATGCGGCGACATTGTGCCCACCCAGTACCAAAAAGAATATAAAGAAAATAGAAAGAATCCAGAAGTTAGCCACAAAAACGTCACTTGCACTTGCAAACTTGTCATATGAGGAGCGATTGGCTAAACTGATGTTACCGACCTTGGAGCAAAGAAAAGAGAGAGGTGACCTACTGACCATCTACAAAATCATGAAGGGCACAAGAATAGTCAATAGATAGGACTTGTTAAACTGGGACAAGAGAAACACGAGAGGACATGGAAAGAAAATAAAAAAACAACTACAGAAGAGATCTGAAGAAAAACAGTTTACCACATAGAGTGGTGGATACTTGGAACAAACTAAAAAAAAAAAAAAAATAGTGTGCGCAAAAAACATTCATGAATTTAAGAGCAAAGTAGACACTGCGAGATACAAAGGTGGGACACCACGAGCGTAACTCCCATTCCCGCAAAATATAACTAGGTAAATACAGCTAGGAAAATATACACAAGTACACAGACACGCACACACACATACGCGCTCACACACAGGCACATAGACACGCGCACACACACATACACACAGACACACAAGCACACGCACAAACATACACGCATACACAGACACAGACACACGCACACACATACACACAAACTCACGCGACCCAGACCAGACACACACATGCACATAAAGACACACGCACGGACAGACATACGGACGTACACACAGACACACACACGCACACAGGTACATACATACATAATACAGATACGCGCACGTACATACAGACACACGCACGCACACACAGACGCACGCACACACAGACACGCAGAAATGCACACACACTCGCACACACGCTTATTTTTCATTTTTATATTCATTTTACTTCAAGCTTCTTCCCTTGTACTGGTGTGTCACCAAGGGGATATTTACCACATTAAGTATAAAAAAGTAGTAGATGAATAAACATTCAAGTAAATAAATAAATGAATAAATTAATAAATAGATAAATTGATTAATTAATTAATAAAGTAATTAATAAGTAAATAGATAAATAAATGAATAAGTAAATAAATAAATGAATGAATAAATATAGAAATAAATAAATAAATAACAAATAAACAAATAAATAGATAAATAAATAAATAAATAAATAAATAAATAAATAAATAAATAAATAAATAAATAAATAAATAGATAAATAAATATAAAAGAGCTGGGAAGAGCAGGGGCTTCTCCCCATTATATGGAGAGGGGGTGCCGAAGCGTAGCCTACTCCCCTCCCCCCACCACCACCACTACTACACACCCGTCAAAACCCATTCATCACCTTTCCTACTCTCCCTACACTGCTCGGTCATAATATATGCAATAGATAATCAAGTAAAAATTCATAAGATCATCGGCAGACATACCCAAACATTTTCATGGCTGTTATACTATAATGTATAATGGCGGACGCTTTCTGCCATTATAAAGTAGAATCTTGCTTGTGAAAATTAGTGGAATGTTTTATAGATCAGCCAGATAAACTTAACTAGAAGCCCAGTTGCAACTTTAGCTTTTAAGGTTGAATGCGTTCGCCAATGATAGAGAAAAGTTTTAAAGGAACCGACCTATGACCTCTTGTTCCATCACCGCCTGTTGTATTCACTCGTTCACTCACTCATTCACTCAACATTGCTCCTGCACTTAGGGAAATTTGAAATTATACAAAAACGGTTATGCAAACAATATTTTAGAGATATTACTAGTGATGAGGTTTATTCATTTTTTTCTATAAATGACGACTAATCTACAACAAATAGATAAACTGATGCATAAATATATAAACAATTAAGTAATTAAACTAAAATGCTCATAATATTCAACTACTATCCCCTGTATAATTTCATTCTTTCGGCGCCATATTGTCCTAATGGGCTGATTATTTTCAGTGAAAACTTAATCTTGTTAAGCAGTTGTGTTTCCTTGTCTAATCGTCGAAACACAGTCCTCTACAAGCACAAAACATTTTATTTATTTATTAATGGTGCTACTTTAACGTACGGATTATCCACACTTTTACACTTTAGCGTGCAGTCTACCCGCACTTTTACACTTTAGCGTACGGTCTACCTACATATTTACACTTTGGCGTTCAGTATACCCGAACTTTTACACTTTAGTGTACGGTCTATCTGACCTTTTAATACTTCAGTGGGCCTACCTGCACTCTATAAACTTTATATTAGAGGATGATAGAAATTTTAATAATGTCTCATTAATAACTTACACCTAACCTAACTTAACATGACCTAGCCTAGCTTAATCCAACTTAACCTACGTTAGGTTAGATTAGTTAGATTAGATTAGATAGGTTAGATTGGTTAGGCTAGGTTGGTTAGGTTGGTTAGGTTGGTTAGGTTGGTTAGGTAGGTTAGGTAGATTAGGTTGTTTAGGTTGGTTAGGTTGGTTAGGTTGGTTAGGTTGGTTAGGTTGGTTAGGTTTGGTTAGGTTAGGTATATTTGTTATATTGGTTAGGTTGGTTAGGTTGGTTAGGTTGGTTAGGTTGGTTAGGTTGGTTAGGTTGGTTAGGTTGGTTAGGTTGGTTAGGTTGGTTAGGTTGGTTAGGTTGGTTAGGTTGGTTAGGTTGGTTAGGTTGGTTAGATTAGTTTAGGTTAGGTTGGTTAGGTCAGGTTAATCAGGATGGATTGGTTAGGTTTGGTTGGTTAGGTTAGGTTAGATCAGTTAGGTTAGGTTGGTTAGGTTAAGTTGGTTAGGTTAGGTTGGTTAGGTTGGTTAGATTGGTTAGGTTAGGTGTCTTAAGTTGGTTAGGTTGGTTAGGTTGGTTAGATTGGTTAGGTTAGGTGTCTTAAGTTGGTTAGGTTGGTTAGATTGTTTAGGTTGGTTAGGTTAGCTAGGTTAGGGTAGGTTGGTTAGGTTAGCTAGGCTAGGGTAGGTTGGTTAGGTTAGGTTGGAAAGGTTAAGTTGGTTAGCTTAGGTTGGTTAGGTTGGGTTAGGTTGGTTAAGTTAGGTTGGTTAAGTTAACTAGGTTTGGCTAGGTTGGTTAGATTGGATAGATTGGATAGGTTTGGTTAGGTTGATTAGGTTAGGTTGGTTGGGTTAGGTTCAGTTAGGTTAGGTTAATTTGTTTATTTTAGGTTAGGCTAGTTATGTTTGGTTGTTTAGGATAGGTTGGTTGGGTTAGGTTGTTTAGGTTTGGTTAGTTAGGTTTGTTTAGTTAGGTTTGGTTAGTTAGGTTGGGTTGTTTGGTTAGGCTGGTTAGATTAGGTTAGTTAGGTTGAGCTGGTTACGTTAGTTAGGTTAGGTTAGGATAGGTTGGCTAAGTTAGGTTGGTTATGTTAATTAGGTTGGGTTAGGTTTGTTCGATTGGATATTTTGGTTAGGTTAGGTTGGTATGGTTAGGTTAGGTAAGTTTGGTTAGGTTAGGTTGGTTTGGTTAGGTTAGGTTAGGTTGGTTAGGTTAGATTGGTTAGGTTAGGTTAGTTAGGTTGGGTTGGTTAGGTTTGGATGGTTAGGTTAGGTTGGTTAGGTTAGGTTAGGTAGGTTGTTTTAGTTAGGTTAGGTTGGTTAGGTTAGGTAGGTTAGGTTAGGTTAGGTTAGGTTAGTTTGGTTAGGTTAGTTTAGGTTAGGTTGGTTAGGTTGGTTAGGTTGGTTAGGTTGGTTAGGTTAGGTTAGTTAGGTTGGTTAGGTTAAGTAGGTTGTTTTAGTTAGGTTAGGTTGGTTAGGCTAGGTTAGGTTAGGTTAGGTTAGGTTAGATTAGGTTAGATTAGGTTAGATTAGGTTAGATTAGGTTGGTTAGATTAGATTAAGTTAGGTTAGATTGGTTAGGTTGGTTAAAGTAATCAGGATGGGTTAATTAGAAGCATTCTGATCAAAATCAGTACCATGAATAAGTAATTTCACAGCGTAGACTATGGATACTGCGGTAAAGCCCATGCATCTTATTAATTTAGTTAGTTTATTCATCTATTTCATTATTCATTTTTCTTAGTGTGCATGTGCTTTTGGCTGTTACATTACTATATTCTCATAGTATCTTCCAGTTAGCCAAACTATACCTCCACATCTGCTTTCTATAGAGAAGTAATGGTTCGACCATGGATTCCTCTCCAACTGCCTTTGTTTACATATCATGTCTTGTTTTTACAATCACTTTGATATCTAAAATTTCTTTCCATGGCGAGCTATACGAAGGTCCAAAGACCGTTTTCAGCCACTGGTTGATAGTCTGTCATGACTGTGATTTTGTGACCCCAGAAATGTTTTAGAGCCCAGACTACACTTAGAGCTTCCAAGTGGATGGTGGATTAGTTACACTCTGCAGGTTTCAATACTCCCATGAAACATAGGGCTTCTGGTTACCAATGTGATATGACATTACTTTGTTGTGATATGTATATACATATATATACATGTATATATATATATATATATATATATATATATATATATATATATATATATGTATGCATATATATATATGTATATATATATATATATATATATATATATATATATATATATATATATATATTACAAAGGATTACAAAGGCGGAGCATGCCGACATGAGACCTTTTGATCCATATCTAGGTCGGATGCAAAAAAAAAAAAATCATAATAATAAATTAAAACTATAATAATGTAAAAATAACAAATAAAATACATAAATAAATGCATAGGTATAGTTGAATAACAAACAAAAAGGTAAATAGTAAATTATTATAAATTGATATATAACTAATAATAAATGAAAATCAGACAGACAAATTATAACAAAACAAAAACAAATAATATAACATAAATTATAATCATTACAGCATCTTACTTAGGTATTTATCTAAATGATTCTTAAAGCTTCGAACTGAACTACATTGCACTACCTGTGCAGGAAGTTTATTCCATTCATTAACTACACGGTTGGCAAAGTTGTTTCTACCTACTTCCAAATTGAATCTATTTCCGGACAGTTTGAGACCATTGTTTCTTGTCTGATTCTCATTCAATGTGAAAATTTTGTCACTTTTGATGTTGTCAATTCCCTTTAAAGTCTTAAAGACCTGTATCAAGTCACCTCTGAGTCTACGCTTTTTTAGGGAAAACAGATTCATGTGCTTAAGTCGATTTTCGTATGATTTATTTTTGATATTTGGAATCAGTTTTGTGGCTCGCCGTTGTACTTTTTCCAGTCTGTCAATGTCTTTAATGAGATTCGGTGACCATACGGAAACAGCATATTCCAAATGTGGACGAACTAACGATTTATATAGCTTGTTAATGAGTGATGGACTTTTGAAATCAAAAGATCGCGCAATCAATCCCAGAATCTTATTTGCTTTCTCAGAGGCTGAAATACACTGCTTGGATGATTTGAGGTCGTTACTGATAATTACGCCGAGATCTTTTTCACTATCCACTTTTGTTAACGAATTTCCAAATAACTTGTAATCGTACTTACTGTTATTTTTACCTATGTGCATTACCTTGCATTTACTTGTGTTAAATTTCGTTAGCCACTTTTCAGACCATTGCTGTAATTGATCTAAATCTTCTTGAATATCTAATTGGTTTGAGTGATCATTTGCTACTCCGCACAGTTTTGTATCATCAGCAAATTTGGAAACAGTAGATTTTAGTCCATGGTCTATATCATTTATATATACTATGAATAGAAGTGGCCCAAGAACGGAACCCTGAGGAACTCCACTTGCAACACTTTTCCATCCAGAAGTTTTTCCATTTAAAACAACTCTCTGTTTTCGACCTTTCAACCAATTACTAGTCCAACCTAATAGGCTACCACTTATTCCATGCAAAGCTAATTTAGTAAGTAGTCTTTCGTGTGGGACGGTATCAAAAGCTTTTGCAAAGTCTAGATATATCAAATCTATATTGTTTCTTTTGTCATAATTCGAGATAACTGTGTTGTAGAATTCGAGTAAGTTAGTCACGCAAGAACGTTTCCGTCTGAAACCATGCTGGCTATCATTTATCAAACGGTTACTTTCTAAATGATATTCGATATCATCTCTGATGATAGTTTCCATTATTTTTCCTACGATCGAAGTCAAACTTATAGGCCTATAGTTATTTGGTTTCTTTTTGTCACCTTTTTTGAATATGGGAGTAACGTTAGCTAGCTTCCATTCTCTTGGGACATCTCCGGATATGATGGATTTCTTGAAAATAATTTCTAATGGAACAACAATCTCATTTTTAATTTCCTTTAAGATTCTTGGATGCCAACCGTCAGGCCCTGGTGTTTTAACTTTGAGTTTGTCTATACACCTTTTAATTGTTTCTTTTGTTATATTTACCGTAGTGAGTAAGTTTACCCCAGACTTTTCACAGGTTTCAGTTTGGAATTCACTTTGAGGTGTTTCGTTTACGAATACCGAGCTAAAATAATTGTTTAAGATATTACACATTCCTTCATTTGAATATTCAAATTGACCGTCAGCAGATAATAGTGGACCAATGTGATTCCTAACAACCTTTTTATCTCTAATGTAACTATAGAATTCTTTGGGATTCTCTTTGGATTTATCAGCGATGTTCATTTCGTATTGTCGTTTTCTTTTTCTTATTATCTTTTTTAAATCTCTCTGTATTGATACATAACTTTCATAGTCATTAGATGCACCCGAGCACTTATATTTCTTATAAGCCTGTCTCTTTTTAGCAATACTTTTTTCAGTTTCTTTGTCGAGCCACTTTGGGCGAGCCTGATTTGGGGGACGTCTGTCCTTAAAAGGAATGTAAGTTTGAATCATCTTAGTGAGCGTATTTTGAAATATTTCCCACATCTGATCTACAGGCCTTTCGTTTAATTTTGCCTCCCAATCTGTAAGCTGAAGCTCCTGACGTAGTTCTATGAACTGAGCTTTACTGAAATCGGGTATTTTAGAAGCACAAGTATCTATTCTAAAATTGTTTAGGAGTTTGAATCTGACTAAATTGTGATCGCTATTTGCTTAGTGATCAATAAATCGAGCAAGTTTCCATATCTTGTGGGCTCTTTTACATGCTGAATTAAGTAATTGTCACCAAGAAAATCAATCAAGCGACTACCTATATGGCCATGTTCAAGGGTCATCCAATCAATGTCAGTAAAATTGAAATCACCCATTATTAATAAATCCCGGTTGCAGAAACTAGACAGTTCTTGAAATAACAGTTTGTCGTCTGCTAATGATAATGTCTTTGGCCTATATATTACACCTATATTCATTTTTTGTCCATTTGTTAGGGTTAACTCAACCCACAAACTGTCATATGCATCCTGTTTCACTTTCTCTAAAAACACAAGCATGAACATTGTTTTTAACGTACAATAGAACACCCCCACCTTTCTTGTGGTTTCTATCCTGATGAAAGTGTTTAAATCCCGCAATATTAAATTCAGCTTCGAACTCTGTACCATTTAACCATGTCTCAGTTATTCCTATCATAACGAGATTTTCGCTTTTGACATACGCCTGTATTTCTTGAAATTTGTTCCTAATACTACGAGCATTAAAGTACATAGTTTTAAGAAACTCGTGATTATTTCTTTTTGACACATTTTGAGTTTCAATATCATGTCTTATATTATCATTTTGTTTTATATTTATGCCTTGCTCTATATTATTATTATTTGGTCCTTCATTGACATTCAATGCCTCATTAACATTTCTCCTATCAAAATTAAAATTTCCCCCATCACGGACATCTGGTCGATTACGGTCATCCGATCTATTTTGTACATTTTGTCCCCCTACGTCACCGTGATTCACGCCGGCCTCCCATCGTTCAGTGACATTATGTCCGGCATCCCTTTCTAAAATTATATTTTGTCCTCCAGTGACATTATATCCTACCGTGATATTTTTTCCTCCACTATAATTACATCCCATCGTGATCTTTTGTCTTCCACTGTCATTACATCCTATCTTGATATTTTGGCCTTCATTGACATTCTGTCCGGTATCTCTTCCTAAAATTATATTTTTTCCTTCACTGACATTATATCCTACCGTGATATTTTCTCCTCCATTATCATTACATCCTATCGTGATATTTTGTTCTCCACTATCATTATTTCCCATCGTGATCTTTTGTCCTCCACTGTCATTACATCCCATTGTGACATTTTGTCCTATGACATTACATCCTAATGTGTCATATCGTCCTCTAGCGACATTACATCCTATCATGATATTTTGGCCTTCATTGACATTCTGTCCGGTATCCCTTCCTAAAATTACATTTTGGCCTTCAATGACATTATATGACATTATATTATATGTGTGTGTGTGTGTGTGTGTGTGTGTGTGTGTGTGTGAGAGTGAGTGAGTGAGTGAGTGAGTGAGTGAGTGAGTGAGTGAGTGAGTGAGTGAGTGTGTGTGTGTGTGTGTGTGTGTGTGTGTGTGTGTGTGTGTGTGTGTGTGTGTGTGTGTGTGCGTGCGTGCGTGCGTGTGTGTGTGTGTGTGTGTGTGTGTGCGTGTGTGTGTGTGTGTGTGTGTGTGTGTGTGTGTGTGTGTGTGTGTGTGTGCGTGCGTGTGTGTGTGTGTGTGTGTGTGTGTGTGTGTGTGTGTGTGCGTGCGTGTGTGTGCATGTGTGTAATTATGATTACGCAAAAAAGGACAAAGGATAATATTTATCTCAATATGAGAATGACGGTGGGAACCTGTGTGAAAGGAGACTCGCTCTGTTTTTCTTTTTTATTCTTTTATTTGCGGGGGATAAAAAGAAATTGTAGGTGCCTCGCTAATTTGTAGAACTGGTGAAGTATGGTGTAGGGGGCCGGGTTATTACCAGTTATGCTAGCTGTATTTTATTGCATTTCAGATGATCTAAGAACTCTGAAAATAAATTCGCTAAAATATCAAACGATTACACGTGTATTTTTTTTAATAAATCTAGCATTTCAGTTGACACAATTAAAAAGGTAAGAACGAATATTAAAGAATCATAGGTAATTTAATTGTTAAATCAATAGGGTAACTCTTATTACAATCATAATCTTAAATGATTTTTTATTAAACGTATCTAAATCTGTTGTAATATTTCTTTTATTAAATGTGGGATATTGTCCGACATTGTGTAGGAGTCTGGGTTATGGGATTTTGAGTGTGGGATTTTGTAATTTGGAATTATGTACTGGATTCTGTGTATTACATCTTTTACCAGACAAGTCTGCAAAAGCCTTGAATTTTGCCGTTTCCAAATCAACACAAAGTCCTACTTACCTTCATTTTTCATTTTTTTTTCAGTTAGATTCATTACTGTCAACTCTGCTTTCATGTTTCTAAAGGAAAATATCAAAACAATATTTCCATACCTATATTTTGAATAGATATATCAACTTTATCATGTTATGCTACTCTTTCCAATTTCACGTACTTCATCTTGTACATTATCTTGGTAAAATAGAGTACTGCCCAAAAGTGCCAGTTACTGAAACATTGTACCAAGTTTGAGTTACTGAAATGTTGTAGTGAAGTTGAACAAGTTATCAGCAGTCAACAAAAATGCTGGATGTATTAATGACACATGTATATAGAGCGCCTTATAATTTCATCTTAATTACTGAAACTGACTTAAGAACGAAACTAATCACCTAAACATTATATGACTTTTGCCGAGCTACATCTACTATGAGTTGTATGGTTGTTGCAATTACATTCACTGTCCTATACGCACGTAAAACAACGATAATTATTTGAAATAATCATGTTTAAACAAAGTGTATTACAGATAAAGAGAACTTCAAAATGTGTAAGAGGATTTTTTTAAGTTTACTTATATTTTGAACGCGTTCGGCTTTTATTTGTTTAACATTCGTTGATTGCCAGTCCTGTTCAGAACAAACAATGAACTCAATTATAAAATAAAGTTATTCTCGCTTCTAGAGATACACGACATATGAAAATAACCAAATGGAAGTGTAATCAGTATGTGTACGAAAAAATGCTCAATTTACC
This sequence comes from Oratosquilla oratoria, assembly GCF_046742065.1. NCBI lineage: Eukaryota > Metazoa > Arthropoda > Malacostraca > Stomatopoda > Squillidae > Oratosquilla > Oratosquilla oratoria. The sequence goes on along the minus strand of NC_134810.1, from coordinate 7,572,112 downwards.
AGTAGTTTCAATACGTTCGGCTTTTGTTTGTTTTACTTTTGATGTTGGTTGCCAAACTCCTGGCCAGCCACAGAACTCGATTGAAAGTTAGAAGTGTCGAGTGAAGAAAAGCAATAAATGATCCATGTGGTTATACAGTGTTTATTTATATACAAATGATTTATGGAAACCAGTGAAACGAATATTGAACTCAAGTGAGAGAAACAATGAGTGGAAATTTAAGTCTTTTGTGATTAATATTATTATGTGGTAATATGGTATGTAATGTGTATATTAACGTAACGAGTCGTTTATTTTATCTATTTATTTATTTATATTTTTTGTGTAATTTCTAAGGTAAGTAGGGAGCACATGCCCGGGAGCATGTTATCTATAATTTTACTGGACAGGATCAAACAGGGGTTTTGGTGGACCGTCACATACACCAATACTATTCTTATTAGATTTTTTTTTATCTCATCAAGAAATTACTAGGGAGTAATGAAAGCAGTGCAGAAATTTTATAAGGAAAATTTTGGTATGCAAGTTTATGTAGTGGGTGCCAATGTCATTTTGAAAATATTGGGGAAATCGGGAAAAAATTCAGGCAGTAATAACATAACCTCACCTAAGCTAA
>NC_134810.1:7546496-7568996 GCF_046742065.1 Oratosquilla oratoria | reverse complement strand
AAATAAATCTTAGAAGAAAATATAACTTTTATGTTTTGGCTAATAGGTATAACCCTTTTCAGGAAAGTACAAGCTACAAGAAATGATTGAGACAAATACAATTGAGATGTGAGTGGAGGAGGGACAGAATTTGCGTGACACGGGACATTCTGCCATACAGGGCGGAGTGAGAAGGGAGGGAGATATGTGATAGTGCTGGTAACCACTTAAGAAAAAGAAACACAGCATAATTCTGATCACGTGTTCAAGTGATTTATTTGCAATATATATATATATATATATATATATATATATATATATATTTATATATATATATATATATATATATATATATATATATATATGTATATATCATAAGACGAAAATGTAGTAGCACATTTAGTAAAGTGTTTTAATTACCCACTGTCGGAGAAACAAAGCAAAAGAAACACTTTCACTTCAAACTTAATAATTTGTCACCTAGCATAAAATTTAAAGTTGAATGGGAAGAGGACAACAGCATTCCCTTTCTGGATATACTAGTGATCAGAAGTCATGGACATTTGGATTTTACAGTATATAGAAAGCCCACGCATACTGGTAGCTATTTACATTTTTTTAGTTACCATCCAGAAAGGGTTAAACTAAGTGTTGCTTCGGGCCTCTATTTAAGAGCATTAAGAATTTGTAGCGTTCAATTTTTAAATAAAGAATTAGAAACAATAAACTTACAATTGAGCTAATTAGGTTATCCAAATTGATTGTTGACAAAAGCTCTTAGCAAGGCAAAAATCAGCTATTATAAGAACTCTTCCCTAACAAAGAACCAGCACAATTGGGACAATAATTGTATAAAAAATCCCATACAACCATTTATTGGACGAAGCTTCTAAAATGTTACCACAAGATAAAATTAAATTGGTCTTCAACTATCCTAATAACATTTTTCATAAAGTAGTAAATATGCATCATAAACCCAGATCAGATAATAACCCAGGAGTATATAAACTACCTTGTAAAGATTGTAATGAGGTCTACTGGGGTCAAACTGGTAGGGACCTCAATACCAGAGTAAAAGAGCACAAAAACTCTGTCAGGTATGCACAAAACAACTCCGCGGTCTTCCTCCATACATCAACAAAGGATCACCGCATAGACTGGAACAATCCAGAAATAATTTATAAATCCAATTGTAGCTTCAGGAGAAAGATAGTTGAATCTTTCCTCATTAAACACTTGCCAAATTTCAATACATCAAAAGGGCAATGGTCACCTGATTGTATAACAACTTATGCTGTGAATAAATTATTACCATTACCGAATCCGCCCCACCTCGGACATGTGACTTGAGCCACCTCCCCTTGTTCCTACTTTGTACCTCTCTCACTGTATATATTCTTGTACATCTTACCTTGTATCTATCTGCTGAAGAGGACCACAGTAGTGGTCGAAATATACAGTTCGTCTGTTTCTTTTGCTTTGTTTCTCCGACAGTGGGTAATTAAAACACACACACACACACACACACATATATATATATATATATATATATATATACACATATGTATATATATATATGCATATATATATATATATATATATATATATAAAGATATATATATATATATATATATATATATATATATATATATATATATACATATTACAACCTCGTTGTTTGGGTTTGAAGTATAGAGGTATATGTGAGAGGGATAAAAAAGCGTGAGCCTGTGATGATAATTTGAGAGAGAGAGAGAGAGAGAGAGAGAGAGAGAGAGAGAGAGAGAGAGAGAGAGAGAGAGAGAGAGAGAGAGAGAGAGAGAGAGAAAGAGATGTAAGGATACAATTTTTGAAGAGTTCTTTATGAATATATTAGATCAATATAATAGATTTTTTTGTCAAAGGCTGGCAACCAAAAGTGATTAAATTTCTTTATTTAAAAGACGTAAGGAATAAATACTGTATCATACCTTCTTTGCAATATAGCAACAACACAACTATACACCGTAATTTCTGAACGGTCGAACATAAGTCTTATACTAAATAACATTTTCCCTTACTAATACTGCAAGAGACTGGTAGATAAGTAGGTAGATGACAAGTGTTACATTTTTATAGTTTATGTATTTACATAATACCCGAAGGCGAGAAGGTGAAGGAGTTGCACAACCTCGCTCCCCGCCTAAATGTTTACAAACAGTCGCTGGGGATCCCGATTACATTGCTGTATAATGTTTATTTTTATTCTGTAACAATATGTAAACTAAGTCAGTGTGCATTGATTTCAAGATTGCTTGAGTAAGCAGTATTACTTACGAGTTTGTAACAGTCTGGTTGGAGAAAAGGTGAAGGAGAAAATTAACTTCCTTCATGAGAGTAAATCACGCCCTTAGGGGAGGTATTTAATATAAAAGTAAAAATCATTGGACTAAAAAAATCATGACGTCTTTGCAGAAATGACCTTGTAAACAAATAAAGGATTCCTGACGGGAGTCCTTTGGTGCAACCTAGAGAACCAAGTGTAACAACATTCGGAAGGAAAAGAAAGAAAAATTAAGCTCCGTTTAATTACCCTCTCTTATACAGAGTAATGGAACTTGACTAAGTCAGATGATCGGAAGAAAAGGGGCTTCTTATAGAAGAAAATAGTAAGTGACTAATCATACGTGAAAGGGACCACAGAGAGGGGAACAGTGGTGATAGAGGTAATAGTGGGATGAAACGAATGAAACGTAACGCTACTAACGAAGAGACTAGTGATCAAAATTAGTGCAAAATACTACATCTACAGGACTTAGTGCAAATACGGTTACGAGACTGGTGCATCAAACTACAAAAACGTATCCACCCGTATGCTGATCACGAGGGGACGAGCTACAAGCAACAGTGAACGAGAGGGACTACTACTACTATAATAAAACTAGTGAACGAAAGGACTACAAGTACTACCAGAGGGACTAGGAAGACGTGGTTGATGTATGTGTGAGGTACGCGCCGTGCGTGTGAGGACGCCATAGGAGGCAGTCGATTGTAATCGACTTTAAAAACACTGTAGGTATGGCAACAGTGTTAAGACATGAGATTCACATTTCGAATATAAATATTTCCAAATTTTCAGGGGAAGAAAACACTGTGGGAGTTAATAGGTTTCTCAATTTCATCGACACTTTAAGTGTTACTAAAAACATAACAGATGAAAAAATATAGAACATTTAAAAAGGAAAGTATTTGCATTGTACACACTTTTGATGAAATAACTATAGAAAAACTGTATAAAGATCTAAAACAAGCAATGGACTTAGGATAGATAATCTTCTTCAAGATTATAGTGAAAACAAAGCAATTAGACCATATCTGATGACAGTGGGAATCCAACAACAGAGAGAAACTAGGAACTATAGAAGTGATTAAAGAAACAGAGGATCTAAACATTGAGTTAGAAGCACATCAAGGAATACTAGAATTGAATGTTACAATTGTAATACCTGGGAGCATAAAGTACAAGAGTGTTATTATGAAACTATTTGTAGAAACTGTAAAACTAAGGATCATGATAAATATCATTGCAGAAACCCACCTTTCTCTTTGTATCCCCAGAGGATAGGATAAATAACACAGGATTGTATAACAATGCCCATTTTTTTTTATTCACCCAGAAACAAGAGGTAAACTCCCAGACACAAAATAAAATACTACAGAGCTAACCATAGAAATACAAATAGATAGTACTGTGTTAGGGACAAGAGAGATAGAAGGGTGAAAGAAAACACCAATATCATAGACAATCGTAAACTGATAGAGTGTTCAATAAATCTATTCAAATATTTATTGATACAGGACCTGTAGTTAATGTTATATCTAGCAAAGTTTTAAACCAATTGAAACCAAGAGTGAAAATCTTGAAACCAATCCATTACTCATTGCAAGGAGAAACTGGAAGCTAGTTAAAAACATTAGGTAAGGTTAAATTAGACGTCGTCTTATATAAAAACGAGCATTTGCATATTCCAGTGATAGTTTTAGAAGAATCTGTTATCCCAGGAGATTTATTGATAGGATTTGCAACTATGAGGAAAGAGAGCATGATCTTATGTCCTACTGAGTTGGGATCTTAATAAAACCATAGTTAATCCTATTTCTAAATCAACCAGACTTAGAGTTAGTATCAGTAATATGAGAATCTCTTGAAATATATAGGGAAGATAACAATGATAGGTTGCATAGCGGTGCATAGTGGTCCAGACCAACAGAAAATAAAGTCTCATAAAGTGAACCCAACTCAGATATTTAATAAAAACCCAGAAATTACTAATTCATCAACTCCAAACGAAGCTTTGCTAATTGTGGAAGGTGGCGCAATAAAGTCAACATTGCAACACTCCTGAGCAATTAACAGGCAGAAGTGCATCTGAAAAAGTCGCTGTAGACTTTGAAATTTTAACCATCTTAGATCAATTGATTAAAAGGTTTGAAATTGAACTCAGAACAAGAACATGGTAAAAACATTAGTGCTTAGTACTTTGAATAATTACATAATCTTAAGAAAAGGTACACAAATAGGATGTTTTCAAGTTTGCACAAAACCCATTAAGATTTTGAATGAGAGTACTGAGGAGAAAGAGTTCATATAGATACATTGGAGGTACCTATGTCTGAATATATATATATATATATATATATATATATATTGCCACTGATTAGCTTTTAAGATTTAATATTTCACAACCCATTCTAAACAAGAAAGCTGAAACAATTACTTCAGCAATCTATGATGAGATAATCAGTAATCTAATTACACCTAAGATCTTAGTTTTAACAATGGTACTGAATTTAATAACCAAATCTTGGAAGAATTATGTATGTTATTTTAGATTCATAGTCAATATATTAGTGAATCATCCTCATAGTAATGGAGTTGTGGAGAGGTTAAATAAGAAAATTATTACATATCTTAGAGTTTTGATAAGCCCACGTAGTAAAACTGGGCAGACTTAGATTTCTTATGTTAAATCTATCCTAAACAACCAAATTAACACAGCTAATGGAGAAACAACCCCATTTTATTATTTTGGGAGAAGGCAAAATTCTCCCCTATGAAATATTGACTGCAGAGCAAATTCTTGTTTATAATATTGATGATTACATCTCAAATAGGATACATACATTTCAAGCTATACATCAAAGAGTTAGGGAACACATGAAAGAGTATACACAAGAGATGAAAAAACAACAATACAAAATAGCACAACATAGAATTACAAATAGGAGATTTGGTCAGGCTCAAATTACATACAACTCATAATAAGCTTTCACCCAGATATTCAGCTCCATATAAGATAATTGAATTTGCAAGTGGAAATAAATACAATATCCACTTAGAAACCAGAGAAGTGTCAATTAGACACTTAGAAGATTGAAAAAAAGACTGGGATAGAATTTGATGATAATGATAAATGTGACAATGAGGAAAATATACACATTATGTTAGCTTTGTAAAAAAAAAATTGAATCCAGTGTGTATGGGGAGTATGTTTATAGTATAATGTGTGAGTTGAGTATTAAACCAAATACTTTTTACAGATGAAGACTGCATTAGTTTTATTAATATGCATGGTGCCTTGGAATGGAACCCAATTTGTCCCGGAACCTTGATACAGAATCAAGGTATTCTGATAATGGTAGACCATATCATTAGTATAGTTTTAGATTATAAAAACATATCAATAACAAAATATAATATTGACTTCATGAGAGTGAATTTAAATTTATTAAAGGAAAACATCTCCAATAAAAATGTTGTTCAAAGGAATCTTAGAAGTAAGATAAGTGAAATAGAATATAAAAGAACTTGATGTTATAGATTCAAACTTCAAGAGAAATGGTAGACAAAAGAGAAGTCTGGTAGTGGTAGCTTTGGGAGCTTTTGCTGGATTAGGAATATCCAATTTTGTTTCTTTGCTGACATAAAGGTTTCTCCGAATAGATTGAATGAGGAAATAGCAAAAATTAATACTTTACAAGCAAGTGTAAAAAAGATTGAGGAATTTATCTCGGATTACTGAAAACTTAGAAAATCTCAGTATAAAACAATCTAAACAAGAAAACAGCCAACTTCTTTTTTTACTACTTGATGCGCTTGAATATAACCGAGATGCAATCTCGGTTGGAATCCTTTGTGTATGATTTAGTTCTAGCAAATTCTGATCAAGTCACATTCTCTCTTTACCCAATACCTCAACTTTATTAGAATAATTAACTCAGCTAAGAAGGATTGGAATTTAAACCTTTCTTTGATGAAGTAAATATAGAATTCTATTACCCGTTACTAACTCCATATTTAATTTTTTCCTTAGTCTTATATTGACGCTGTCCCAAGTCATACACAACCTTGATTTTTTTTTATTTCTACAGCTGACTGGCTGATGACAGCATTGCGCTCAAGTGTCAACATATCGAATTTGTTAATGGTCCACCTTGACAAATTTGGCCACCTACCAGATTGGGAAAGAACAGAGGTGCTACATAAATGTCTAACGAAACAGAGAAGAAAAGTAATTGAGGCAGTCGACATGTATTTACATCCATGTAGCAACCACCGTGATGGATTTGTCAAATTGGCGAGAGTAACGGCCAGCTTGGTTCTTCGTGATGCCGATCGCTGGTGCACGAGGAGCGAAGACGAACGGGGAGGAAGAGGGGTAAGCTGGAAGTATATAAGCTGTCAATGATTTGCTTGTGTACACTCTGAGGAAGTCCTTTCAGGACGAAACGTTAGCAATAAAACTCCAACGGTTCCTGGTGTTTACCTCACCACCCTTCCACTCATTCTGTCTTACGCACTTCAACATATATATATATATATATATATATTATATATATGTATATATATATATATCTATATATTATATATATATGTATATATATATATATATATATATATATATATATATATATGTATACACTAGACCACCCGTGACCTGTTGGGTCAAATACAATTTTAAACGATACGTTGTTTATAAAATGGTCAATAAAATCTTTATTAAGGTAATGTTCTATTCAGTAGACGAAAGCGGTGACTTGATTAGTTATGAGAAGTGAAATGCAGAAGACTGTGACGTCATGTCGTCGTTGCTTGGAACACTACGTATCATATGTTTTATACGGTTCGTAATATTTTAATAAACTCATTATGCCCCATAGATGCTAACTCAGGATTTGGCTAAGCCTTTAAATACTGAATATGAAAAGTTTATATATATATATATATATATATATATATATATATATATATATATATATATATATATATATATTTGTTTGTTCAATTAAAATTCTAAATGATACGTTGTTTTAAGTAGTGAAATGTAGAAGATTGTGACGTCATGTCGTCGTTGCTTGGAACACTACGCACCATATGATGTCGTGACGCTATGTCTCTTCTTCTGATTGGCTGGTCCTCAGTCGTGACGTCATATCTCTTCTTCTGATCTCTTCTTCTACTTGGCTGGTCCTCAGTCGTGACGTCATATCTCTTCTGATTGGCTGGGTGACGGTTTCAAGCAAGATAACAAACAACATAATCAGAATTTTATATATACATATATATATATATATATATGTATATATATATATATATATATATATATATATATATATATGCTGGTACATTGTGAAAGTAAAAATAAAAATATAAGATAAAAATACGAAATGACCGGCCTCAAGCCCTCAACCCAGGAAGTGCGGACGTTTGGGCAAACGTCCGCACTTCCTGGGTTGAGGGTTTGAGGCCGGTCATTTCGTATTTTTTTTTTAATTCCAGTTTGGAGAATTTTATTGGGTTAATAGATCGGTCGGTAAGACGATGGCGCAGTGATTTCACGAGCCCGGCTCGAATCCGGGGGCAACAGTCGAAATTATTTGATCGACATCCCAGTCACTGGTGATTCTGTTCAGATAACTCTACAAACCATAAATAATGGCCGAGACAAAACAAAATGGTAGCTTCCCTTCAGAAATCATCAGTGGCATTGTCCACTCTAGATGATTATGAATCAAATGTACAAATTTTTTCATTGGACAGAAACCCTGAAATTCTAGGACACATTTTTGGCTCACATATCTAAGATCTAATAGTAAAATTCAATAGGAAACTAGACATACTGAGGTCAGCAGCAAGCACAGGATTTGTTTAAGCAGAAACAATATTCACAGTAAACAAGCTTCCTAAAAAAAACACACACACTCCCACAATATGCTTCCCAACAGTCAAGAAAAAGACATCCTACAAAGTATACGAAACAGAGCACTAAGAACTGAATGCATTAAAACCATCCCTATAGAACATGGCACAAAAAATCTCCTCATTTAACAGTATTTGAAAATCATAAGCACACAGTACTAAAGAGCCCTTAATTCCACCTATTCATTCTATCACATTACACAAGCTCAACTAAGTGAAAGGAAAAGGAAAAGATGGATTAAAACATAGTAAAATATCTACAACTTTACCACCAGTATCACTGACATAAAATACAGATCATAAAACATGCACTTTAAGATCAACTCTCAAATCCCATACTACACCTAACTCCTCCCCTTGACATGAACACAACAAACAAATCCTTCCAACAACAATCAAGAACCATACTAGCCCAATTACATTTTGTTTTCCATTCAGCCTTGAAATAGTATTAATACAAAATAGTCCTGGTCACAGATTCAAACTACCCCAGATGCAATTATCACACACAGAATAAGGAATACATCATGCACTGCCCTACCCAAGCCTTACCCAGACAACACATTATCTCTTCTCTCAGTGACTAGTGGGCCAGGTACCTAGGATCTTCGGGTATTCTGCAAGAAAGACCTGGGTCAGTAGATTGGTAGTTGGAGGAAGAGACAGGACTCCGTGAGTTTAGCTCTTTTTCTTATATTACAGTTTGGTAAATTGAATAAATACAGCATAACTTGGGTGGAAGACATGTAGCATGAACAAAGGAGGATGATTCGTTTCCTTAAACATGTCATAACCTATGGGCAAAGAGGGATGCCAACAACAATCATCCTCACCAACCAAAACACTTTCCTTTTAAACAAAGATATCGCTATACAGAATGTCTACGAATGCAACAAATTTGTTTGGTATTTGGTCGGGCTATGTATTAATTATTTTTTCACAAAGTTGATATTTATCTAGGTATCCTCAATATTCCTAATTCCTACTTTGTCGACAATCGGTGCAAATTCAGATAGATGAACCTGGTGTCTAACATTTGAAAATGATAGGTAAGAAACACTTAGCAAACACAAATCTTGTTCAAATTATAGTAAATATTGTGATTTTTGTACATTGAAGTACATGGAAATCATGTTATTTGTTCAAGTATCAATTTTTTTTATTAATGTGTATAAATGTGTTTTTCTTTCCTCTCACACAATCATACACATACATACATGTACATATGCATGTGTACATATACATATATACATACATACATGTACATATGCATATATACAAATACACATACCTATATATGCGCATACATACATACATACATACATACATGTAAATACACAAATAAGAGTACCATGGTAAATCACATATACATACACACATAAATATGCATACACAAATAAAAATACTTCCAAAAGCTAAAGAATTCTTTACTCCCATGTATTTCCAATTAGCTAAATCAACTGCAAGAACTAATACTTCGGGGATAGCGCGATATTGTATTGTCACAAGAATACGAGTAGAACCAGTAGGGAACTGTCACTGGGTGTGGTGTTGGTGGCATTGGTGTTTGTGGTCGTGGCAGCGATAGTTGTATTGGTAGTAGTGGTGATAGTAATGGTGATGGAAGCGATGGTTGTATTGGTAGTGGTGGCGACAACAATGGGGGTGGTGATAGTGAAGGGGGTGGTAGCGATGATGGTGGTAATAGTGATGTTGGTGGTAGTGATAATGGCGGTGGTAGTGATGGTGGTAGAGGTAGTATTGGTAGTGATGGTGGTGGTAGTAATGGTGATGGTGTTAGTGATTGTGATGGTAATGGTGGTAGTGATGGTGGTGGTGGTAGAGATGGTGGTGGTGGTAGCGGCGATGACGGTAATGAAGATGATGACAATGATGGCAACGACAACAAACGAGCCAGCGCGTGTGAGTGCGATTAAACAATGTTGTACAGTGTACAAATGTTGCTCTTGTGTGTTGTACACGGTGCTATATGCCTTAAAGAAAAAATGAAAATAGGAATAAACAATGTGAAATGAAAAGCAATACCTTATTAACACGAACTACCGTCATAACCAACACCACCATTGTGGTTGATGCTATCACTACTACCATCATTAGTCCAATTCTATGCATATACCCTTCCACCATTTCCCATCAGTAATACTTTCCTCTGGTTACAAATTCTTAAATCCCCAACCCCACCCCGTCATTGTTTGCCTGAATCTCCCAAGTTTATCGTCATTTTATGTCTTTCTTCCCTCTTGGCCGGAAGTCCCTTCTGGAGACGCTCTATGGCCAAGTCGTCCCCATTTTCCACAACACAATCACAGTCCACTCAGAAGAGGCACATCATCCTCTCAATACGACGATCTTCCTCCAGCGCTAACCTCAAATATGTCTCTTCCTCCAGCGTTAACCCAAACAAATCCAATTAACGGTTTACCCGTGAACTGTGTTATCCAATTAATTAAAACCTCTTCGAAGTTTAGCCGTCTCAAGGCTGGACGTCAGTGTTTGGTACTAATATGCATATCTACCGTATTTTTAAAGCAATTCACCAACTATGGCAAACACTACCACTAAATATAATTTAATTTCATCGGTTATACTTATGAAATTTACTGGTAAGTTTGAGAAACATGTAAGCCAGATCAATTTGACTAGAAAACGAAGTTAATATTTATTCTTTCTATTGATAGAAAGCATTCGCTTTAAGCCCACTTTTCTACCAAGTGACATTTCATCCTTTAATCTGGGTAGTTTCCTTTGAATCTGTCATCCATTCATCAGTGCAGTGGTTGCAATTAATTTTCCTGCACACAATTCTTTTCCTGACATGAAAACTAGGATTCCTCTCGTCTTTTTTGTCTTTTTTTACATAAAAACAGTCCTACTATGATATTTCTATTGTCTATCACTGTTCATATATTATTTATGTATTATTTTCTATATGCGGAATGGGATGTTGGGGGGCTATGGGCTGGGAGAAGTAAAATCTAAGCTAGCTTTATTACTCATGGATGACTACAGAAGAATAAATGGATACAGTTTACAATATTGGAACTTTTTTTCAAACCATGGACAAGGACCTAACCTGGAACTGCTGAGTTAGCAAATCATGACGCTTCCTTTCCACCAGCAAGCCGGTCATGTAAATTCGTTGGTCACAGCCAACTCATGAACAATCTTCCTGGACCAAGATCTACGTTTTTCTTACAATTTCTCAACACATCCATCATTCCAATCATCTATTCATCCATTTATGCATGTGAACGCACGCACGCACGCAACACACACAGTATATGCACATACACATATATATATTTGTGTGTGTGTGTGTGTGTGTGTGTGTACGCGCGCCTATATGTACATATACAGTCATGAGCAAAAATTTTGACCCACCCAGTTTTTCATGATAAAAAATCTTTGTCTGGCTTCTTTTCTATTGAAAAAAACCTACGGGATAAATACTACATAGGAAAATTGTCACATACTCGACAAAAAATCATATTGATATTATGAGAACTGTAGTGCAGGTCAAAATTTTCGATCATGACTGTATATCATAACACTGAAAGGTCCAGCAGAATAATGTCCAACATCTTCAGCCCTAAGACCTTTACTGTTCTATAACAGAATTAATATTATACATATATATATATATATATATATATATATATATATATATATATATATATATATATATATATATATTTTTTTTTTCCTTGTACTCCTTTCATACTCTCGTTTCATGCGAATCGGCTTCACAATCCCCTTTCTGTTCATAAAGCAATCCCCCTTCTGTTCATGAACCAATCACTCCGTTCACTTACCAATCCACAGGCTTCCCCTCTTGAGTTCTTTGACTGCCCTTAATATCCATAACTCGTTCACTCAACCATGTTAAGTCACTATATCGACAACCCTCCCCTCCACTACATATATTTTTATGACTCAGTACGTCAGTTCATACGACCATACATTTAGTAGTATTGGATCTTGTAATACGATGTTGTTCCCAGACACCAAGAACATATACATGCACAAGCACACATACATGCACATGTACACACACATAATACACAAGTATACACATAGACATATGTACACGTACATACAAATATTTGCATGTATACACAAATATACATTTATATAAACACACTTCTGGTTTCAACTCCCTTGCACAAAAGTCGAAGACATAATGCAGCCAAGCCCACCGTCGTTGGTTTTTTCCGTGTCTGTGGCATTAATCACTTCCGTGTAAACAATATTAGACGCTATTAGATCCACAGTGAACCTCGCCAGTGTTCTCACTCCCTTCCTTGTGTTTCTTATTTATTTTTTCTTTCTCAATGAACAAGTCCATGATTTTTTTTATTTATTTATTTATTTTTTTGTCAAAGCCATAGCTAGGTCATGATACGTAAGTGGATTTGTTTTGCCGTTTTTATAGAAAATGGAATCTACACTTCTTTAGTGTTAAAGTTTTGCTCGAAAGGGTATTGATCCCTTTTAGGCAAAGAGCGTGATGTTCAATTCCCTGCTTACATAGAAAAGATCGTACGATTTTGACAAATAGAAAAATAAATAGATAAATAAATGACTAGATAAATAAATAAAAAATAAGTATACAAGGAAATAGATAAACAAACAAATGAGTAGATAAATAAAATATAACAAATCTAGAAGGAATCGACTTCCCATTTCAACCTGGTGAAGATGATGCATTTCATTCTGGTTAACACTAGACGACTCAAATCTCCTGAAGAGGTTCTAAGAAACTCTGGATATGCCAGGCAAAATTAAGAAACCAGTAGAATATTCTGCTATTGCTATTGTTTTTGTTGTTGTTGCTGTTGTTGTTGTATGGGTTTTGGTATCGGTAATTTGATACTGGCGTTTTGCAGTGGGTGTTTTGTTATAGTTGCCCTGCTGTAATATCTAGTTGTTTTATTACTGATTTTTTTTTCTTACAATTTTTGGACCAAAGATAATGAACACTACTTACCAGATGTCCAGGATCCAACCACAGCCCAGTAACCTTTCAAATTAAAAAGTCCTTGGGACGGGGCCTACCTGGAGCTCCCGGGCTGCCTCCGATGACGTTTCTCACCTCAAAAAGCTGTAGACCTTGAGCTGTGTTACCACGATTAAGTTGGGCCTCGGTTCATAGACTCTCAGATCTTAAGAGACCATGTGATGTGGAGGGAAGGGTTAAATTATTTCTGCTGTATGTTATGGATATGTCCTCTTCCATTTATGTGATAACAGGCTAAGCAACAGTTGCACTATTCATCTTGGATGCAATTGCCCTACTGGTTGCAATTCACACAAGAATGGGAAATGGTCACACCAGATAGTAAAATGATATGAAGGTAGTGAGGAGGTTCTGAATAGCTGTGGTCGGAGTCGTCACCTATGCCCTATTATTCACTTGGACTGTTGGGACAGGTAACAATTTCTACTGGGAACCGGAGAGAAGTGAGGGATGTGAACTCACAACTTAGCGAATACAAGACCTGCACGCTACCGATTACGCCCCCAGCACACTGACATGAATCAAACATTCATTATTCTTGCCCTGCAGGGTCGCTCGTGTATAGTGGCGTAACACGAGAGTCAACTAGAAACAGCTAGCCGATTTACATAATGTTTCGCCAACTTTAATATATCTTCGGATAAACCCAAGAAGACATTTTTGGTTTTCATTGTACATTACGAATATGGTCAGGCCGTACTTAATGGGACTGTATTCAAATAGAAGAAACTTCTTTCCTTTTCAGTGTAGAAGTCACCACAACTGAAACAAATCTTTTGGAGATGAAACTTATAAACCAGGTGACCGTAAGGAAGAAATTACAGGTACAGAGTTAATATAATTCCAACCTTGAAGGGAATAATTTTAACACGCAAGAAGATGACCAGCAAAAAGGAAGATCCCAGTCACGGAGACATTACGTGAATCATCAAAAGAGAATTAAGGTTTTTGTCCCTTAGTCATCCCCCTATATATATTTCGTCTTTTTATAAAGACGCGTGCGCAGACCGATTTAACACTGTTGTGGATCTGCCACGTAGAGATAAGAAACTTAATCCGAAATTAATATATTTTTTCAGAAATTAGAAAAAGAAGAGTAATGGTCTTTTCGGAGAAAAAGTGGTCAACACTGTCCCCGCAGAGGTGGTTTTAGATAAGTTGAATAAAATACTAAATGTAGTTTGTTTATACTACATACTTATGCACACTCATTATCAAAAGTTTTGATTTACCCAGAGTTTTTTGTGATACAAAATTCAAATTCCTTGTCTAACATTTGTTTTTCTCTCTACTCAAGAAAATTGAAAGCGTGCTGTACAGAGAAATATATCACGTACTTAGAAAATAAATCATATTGACGTTGTGAGAACTGTAGTGTGTCAAAAATCTTGCTCGTGACTGTAGAAACATTATATATATATATATATATATATATATATATATATATATATATATACATATATATATATGTCTCATTCCAGCTGCTATTGGTTGATTTGATTCAGATGGTAGGCTGAAACTTACTTTACTATTATCGTTACCCTAAAACATATTTTACTATTATCGGTTTAAACCGCGAGGAAACCGCTAGTGTGAACATGGTCTTATTCTGGTTGACGACAAGCGATTTTATTTACATGGAAGATCTTTTCTCCAAATGAAGATTTAACATCTGGTCTCCTAAGCTCCAAAGCCATTTAACTTAATCTCGTCGCCTCCAGTTACTTATAACCGATGAAATATTAATACATCTCTTACTGGTCATTCACACCATTTTCAACCATCAACCCAGCGATCCCCCTCCTCCTCCTTCAGACGGACAGAGAGGCAGACTCGAACCCATGATGATTCATTCTTCCTTTTTTGGTCATTTGTGAAAACAAACTCGAGTATTGCTTTGATGTTGATTTAATGCAAATGGGATATTCCATGTGGTCACTTACCGGTACAGGAGTTTCCCCCAACCCAGTTTATGATGGAACCAACTAACCGGAACCATTTAAAACCGAAAGATACCAGAAACGGTTAGAGCCGGAAGTTGCCGAAACTAGAGTTAACCACTTAAATACAAACCTACGTCATGTTTAAGTTAAAAAAATAAAATTAATTCTCAAATAACACTTTGGTAGAATATATCAACACAAGAAAAAATCTGGACATGGTGAAGAATATAATTCATTGATATGTAAAACTAAAAATTCGTTCATCATTGCTGGTAAAACAGATGTTCAGTTATATACATACATATATATATATATATATATATATATATATATATATATATATATATATATATATATATATGTATACATATATATACATATATATATGTATTATACATATATATACATATACATATACATTTATATATATACATATATATATAAATATATATATATATACATATATATATAAATATATATATATATGTATGTATACATATATATACATATATATATATTTATATATATACATATATATGAATATATATATATACATATGTATAAATATATATATATATGTATATAATATATATATATATATATATATATATATATATATATATATATATATATATATATATACCAAGAAATTATCAAAATATTATTAATTGAAATATAATACGAAAACATTAGTTCATCATTATTGGTGATGAAGATGTTCAATGTTTGAAATGAACAGATGACAGTGCCGTGTTCATCTCATTCCGCGTGAGATTATACTTTACTCCTACTGCCGCCAGGCTATTTAATTCACCTTCGTAGCACCCTATTGAAGGGCGAGGGTGCCAGCCGTAACATTAGGTAATGTAATACAGACAAGTTGCAACAAATGGAGTATTTCAAAGATGTTATAAGAGTTTAAGAATGGAGGAGACTGCAATAGACCACAGGGCTTATACTAGGCAGTACCATCTCCCTTACCACACATAATCTGATTCCATAAAGTTATCTAATCTTCTCACACTACTAGTTTCAGCACTCATTATATGGTCGCCAAGACTATTACATTCGTTAATCTCTCTGTTCGTAAATTAGTTCTTGTTCCTTTTGAACCTAAGTTTATCAAATTTAACTTCATTACTAAGAGTCCTGCCCAGCCTTACATTACCCTTATAAAGTCCTTGACACATCTCAATACATATAACATACATAAGAATGAAAGAGACTGCAAGAGACTATAAGTCCTACACTAGACAGTTACATGTCCATTACCACCACCTATTATCCCCATCCATATAGTTGTCTAACAGTTTTTTGAAGCGACTGATGGTTTCAGCGCTCACTACAGGGTTACTAAATCTATTCTATTCGTTGACCACCCGTTAGATCACCCCTCACTCTTTGTCTTTCCGGAGAGTGTAAGTTATAGTTAAGTCATGTAATTTTATTCATCTTAGGGGAATTAAACCATAACGAAGGTGTGGGGGCATTCTGACAGGTTAAGTTGAACTTTTGAACTTCACGAACATGAACAGTCACGAGTAAAAGTTTTGACCCACGCTACAGTTCCCACGTCAATATATGTATATATATATGTATATATATCTATATATATATATATATATATATATATATATATATATATCACGTGAAAACCACAATTGGAGCAAAAAAGATGAAGACAGGGAATTTATATATTTCGATTGTAAACTTCAATCCTCTTCAGTAGATACAAAGCAGAGAGAAGTGAGTACTACTTAAGTAGCACCCCTGACAAAACTGGAGGCAAATGTCTTTTGACTAAACTTGTGATAAATAATCCTGATATTATGTCTGGGCACCATTGCCCCTTTTGTTGGTACATTTTCTGATTCCCACTTAAAACACTCAGAGGATTTCATCACAAAATTAAATCAAGTGAATATTTCTAGGAGCAAAATGCTTAGTCTAGATTTGAATTCTCTTTTTACACATGTTTGTGTTGATAATGTCCTTCCTAGAAACCAAGTTACAACAAATATATAAAAAATTCCCAGTCCCCGTTACAAAAACCATTATTGTTATTCACCTATATGTCACCTCAAATGTTTTCTCCTTTCAGAATTCTTTTTTATCCAAATATTTGGTTGTAGCATGGGTTCAAATCTCTCTCCTGTTCTCCTCCCAAGCATTAAACTCCCAGACTTGGTTTGGTTTAGGTACGTGGATGATACTTTACTCTTTGGGAAGAAAATTGTGGTTCATTTTATAACTTTTTTTTTTTTTTTTTTTTTTTTTTTGTAAAATTAAACTCTTTAGTCCCCAACATTAATTTTAAAGTGGAATGGGAAGAAAGAAGTAAGCTACCCTTTTTAGATGCTCTAATTAATCGTAACTGGGATAATCTTGCCTTTACCATCTATAGAAAAGAGACCCATTCTGGTAGTTACCTCCATTTCTTTAACAGTCACCCAGACAAAGTAAAAAGTAGTGTCGCCTCAGATTTATTTCTTCGAGCTCTCAGGATTTGTAAACCCTAGTTTCTTGGTGGAGAATTAAATCTGATTAAACCTCAACTTCGCAAGTTAGCTTACCCGGGTTGGTTCTTGGAGCCCTCAACCAATCGAGAGCCAATTTTTTTCAACACTGCCCCCATTTCTTCTAAATTTTTTATTGAATAAGAGCTCCTTAGTCGGTCCCTTTTCGGAATCATTTAATCCTTCAACCAAGTTTCTTCCCAAGGACAAATTAAATTTCATTCATCATTACCCCAACACCATTAATAAAAAAGTGGTAAATGTCCACCAAAGGTTGAAAGAAAAACATAATCCAGGTGTTTATTCGATACCATGTAAAGGCTGTGATCTAGTTTATATTGGACAGACGGGGAGGGATTTAGATACTAGGATAATTGTACACAAATGTTCCATCAGACATGGACAAGAAAGCTCAGCGGTGTTCCAACATGTTAAACAATTTTACTATTGTTTAGATTAGGACAAAGCTGAGCTCATACATAAGTCTAGATGTGGGTTTAGGAGAAAAATGGTTGAATCAACAATCACTGAACATCAAACCAACATGAACATTTCGAAGGGGGCAATGGCTCCCCGGATATAATATCAGGATTATTTATCACAAGTTTAGTCCAAAGACATCTGCCTCCTGCTCCCACATACCGAGTGAGCTGAGTAAGCAGAATAGGGTAGGTGCCTCTCCCAGTGTTCCCCCATTTTTGTCAAGGGTGCTAATTAAGTAGCACTCACTTCTCTCTGCTCAGTATCTACTGAAGAGGGTTGCTGTTTACAATCGAAATGTATGGATTTCCTGTCTCCTGTCTTTTTTGCTCCTATGGTTTTCACGCGATCGACAAATGTGGTACTACATTTATCATCAGTATATATATATATATATATATATATATATATATATATATATATATATATATTCATATATGTATATATATATATACATATATATATGCATATATATTTATATATATATATATGTTATATATATTTATATATATACATATATATATATATATATATATACATATATATACATATACAGTATATGTATATATATACAAATGTATACATATATGCATATATATATATATATATATATATATATATATATACAAGTATATATATATATGAAGAATGTCTGAAAAAGGAGGTACAGTGATGGAGGACTGGCTCCTGAGGTTATTTGATATTTGTTTAAGAGAGGGTAGAGTGCCGGAGAACTGGAGGGGTGCCTGTATAGTTCCGCTTTACAAGGGGAAAAGGGGCAAGTGTGAATGTAGTAGTTTCAGAGGGATCATTTTGTTAAGTATAGTTGGGAAGGCTTATGGGAAGATATTGATTAAGAGGATTAGGAGAGGAACAGAGGGAGTAATTGGTGAGGAACAGTGTAGGTTTAGGACAGGTAGGGATTGTGTAGATCAGATTTTTGTAGTAAGACAGATATGTGAGAAATCTATAGGAAAAGGTAAGGATGTATTTTGGGCTTTTAGTGATCTGAAAAAGGCTTACGTAAAGGGTAGACAAGAAGGAACTGTGGGAGGTATTGCATATATATATATATATATATATATATATATATATATATATATATATATATATATATAAGTAAAAAAGAGAGAATCAAAGAGTGTCAAGTACATTTCATTTTATTAATATTGTAACTGGGTTCATCGAAATACCGCTTAGCAAACAAGGAGCACGTGGTGGAACGAGAATATATCTACTAGGCCTACGTGAAGGAAAAGTCTGGGAATCTTTTCTCAGCACCGAGTACTGAGCAACAAAATATCAATGACTCGATCATCTCTCTACAACTTAATAGAAAAAAATTATCAAACTATAAATAGACTAACTAAACCAACATATATAAGCGTACACGACGAGAGTGCCAATTTGTCCACGAATATAGAAACACTAGTAAACTTTAATCCATAACAATTAATTGATTCACTAGCATTTGGAATACAGATTCCTTATTATCTAAGAATTTCATTTTATAAGGTGACGTATTCGGAAGCGTACTGGTGTTGCATCTGCTAAGTTGTGGGCTCGAATCCAACATTTTTGTCCAATTCTCAGCACTGACTGCTACCTGCCCCAACAGTCCAAGCGCATAATAGGGCAAAGGTGACGGCTTCGGCCGCACCTACGCGTCTCCTCATAATCTATTATTATGTATACATCAACGAGCTACAAGATTGATACCAAATATAATTTTTTTTTTTATAATACGATACCATCCTTACACAAGTGCCATCTCTGTTACAGAGGCACAAAGGAACCCACACACAAAGAAAATCGAGCTCAAGAGAAGGCGGCTGTTCCCTTCTGCGCATGCGCAAGTGAAGAGCTAGTGGAAGTGAGTACCCGCCGACCATTTTCGAATTTGTTTTTGGAAGGTTGTCAGTGATTGGCCGAGTTACTGATCGGCACGCGAACGGGCGGGAAAGAGGTCGGGCCCCGAGGAGGAGGAGGGGGAGGGAATGTAGGGAGAGTGGGGAAGTAGAAGGGGCCAGGATACATAGTAGGGTTCGGGTGGAAGGTGGAGGGGAGATTCGTGCGAAAATGAACGGTGGAAGAGGAAAGGAACTGGATGACACTATTAAGTAATGAAATACATAAGAATATATATATATATATATATATATATATATATGTATATATATTATATATACATATATATATATATGTATATATATACACACACAAATATATATATAAACAATAGCATTATAAAAGGTTCTCCATGTCTGAAACGTAACTTAGCATCAGTGTATATGACCAGCTATAATCTACGGACGCGAGACTTGGAAATTCAAGGCTATGGAGACGAATAAGAAGTACACAGAGGAGTAAGAAGAGATCATTGCAAGAAATAATGGTAACAGGAAGAGGACATATTGGGAGAGAAACCAGAGTGAGGTGAAATATTTTTTTGGAGGCAATAAAAGAACAGAGGCGAAACTGGGCAGAGAAGGCAGTGACCAGACAGGAAGATGCGAGATGGAGCAAGTGTGCTACCGACTAGACACTGTGAGACGGGAAGTATGGAAGAGGAAGACAAGATAGAATGTGAAGAGGATATAGAAGTTTGCAGGAGTTCTATGGCAAAGGTTGGCGTAGTCGTACGACTCATGGAAGTTGGGGAGAGTTCTTTGTTCAGCAGTGGACTAGGAATTCCTGATTGATTGATTAATCGACTGATTTGCAAATACAATGTACACTTTATTGCGACGACGACGACGATGATTATTCGATTTAATGTCATGAACTTCCCCCTACCAGGAGGCTAGGGCGATGCCCTCTACAGAGGACTTTATAGCGTGGATTTTAATTAACCATTCCCCTGGCCCAACTTACTGGTGGAGGGATTCGAATTCTCCTCACCTCGACCTCCGCAGCAAGTAGCGAGGCCCTAACCCCCTCTGCTAAATAAAAACTAACAAGTTATGATTAGAAACTAATCTGAACTCAAACATGAATATTCAACTTTAACCTTCCACTATGCCTCATTTCTTCTGCGCTCATATCTCCACCACATCCATGACTACACCTCTTTTGTTCTATAATCACTATGGATAGAAGCATTGTCCGTGGACAGTGAAATACAACATGACGATAACGCCCCCCCCCCTTTTTTTTCTTAGCAAAAACAAAATCTAAAATACTCAACTGAGACGAAATTAGTCTGGTATCAGCGATTACACCGTGCAACGTATTTTTTGTTCCCCGGTTCTAAGTGTCATTTCCCGGTTTGTTATATCCCATTATAAATAAGTAAACATATATATATATATATATATATATATATATATTATATATATGTATATTTATATATATATATATATGTATGTATATATATATATATATAATTTAATCAGAAATGTGGGTTTGTGATCAAGACTTTCATATTTCAATTTTTATATTTTTAAAGAAAAAGTTGTCAGTTTATATAATTGAATTAACAAATTATATATTCATTTTATGACACAAGCTTATCAAAAAGAAAAAGTAAAAACCCAATGACAGTTATAAAGGAACTTAAACACGTCAGAAAAAAATGGTTTTCCTAGATTTGTGTTTGTAGTCCAGTTTGCACTCCTGCACCAGCCCCCAGATATAGTCCCCCATCATTTTCTCATTGTAGTGGCCCTGGTACGTCCGCTTTATCTCCTTTACATCTTGGCGACGTCGCTCGCCTTGTTCTTCAGGGCAGGTGCCCATAATGTCCTAGAATTTGTCCAGGTTAGCGTCCAGCATATGGAATTTAAGGAACATCCTGCATCCCATTGCGCCAAAAGCCCTTACCAGATTTTACGCCAGCTGCTGGTAATGTTCAGCTCTGTGGTTGCCCAGGAAACCCTTGACAACTGTTATGAAACAGTTTCATGCTGTTCTATCAATCCTACTGAGCTTATTAGAGAACTCGGTAGACTCAAGCACCTTCTTTATCCAAGGTACAAAAGTCCCACCTTTGATTTTGGACTCAGATAACTTGGGGTAAAACTCAAGAAGGTACTTAAAAGTGACCGATACCTGTTTGAGAACCTTCATGAACTGTTTTATCAACCCCAATTTAATGTGCAGTGGCGGCAACCAGTGGCTCCCACATGACTTTCCGGGTCCCAACTACAAATTCAGTTCGCTGCACCCAGTTCTTCCTGTTTCAGTGGTTGGAGATGGCAGAGGAAAACATTTGAATTTTATAAAACCTCCTTTGAGACCAAGCAAAAAAAAAAAAAAAAAAAAAAAAAAAAATCATAAAGTCTCCAATGATTCCCAATTGTACTG
>NC_134810.1:7528996-7536496 GCF_046742065.1 Oratosquilla oratoria | reverse complement strand
CAAGTTAGCCAAAACAGGAGGTAAATTAGAACCCATGCTGCAACAAAATTTCTGTCTAAAGAATTGGTCCTGGAAAAAAAAGACATTGGAGGAAACACAAAGGCGAACTAGATCAATGATTTTGTTGACTGGAAGGGGTAAATTGTCCTGAAACGGTTGCAGTCTGGTTTCTAAAAATGTAAGATTGGGGGTCTTGCTAAAGACGAATATCATCTTGCATTTATGTGGATGACGTGAATGGATGGTGATGGTTAGTGGGGGCTATATATTCACCATCACAATGCTAAGAAACTAAACCACCCAAACAATTTTTGCTTTATTTGTTATGCATTGACATTCAAGTTACAATGACGGTCTTTCACGCCATTGGTTAAAAAGTGTTATGAACATTATTCTGGCAGCAAAGAGGGGGTCCAAGATAAAAGCTGGGCCCATTATGTGTCTTGTGTAACCTGTGTCAAGCTTCTCACTGCATGGGCTAAAGGTTCACGTCATATGCCTTTTGCCATTCTTATGGTTTGGAGAGAACCAAAATACATTTCAGATTGCTACTTCTGCATTACACATAGTTAGTTAATTAGTTAAAGTTTATTCAACAAAATAAAATACAATTTATACATACATATATAATTTTTTTTTACAAAATCACTTGTTGAAAAGGGAGAGCGTGAAGCAAAGCTTATGGGGAATTGCTCTCCCTTTAAGGAGAGAATTATTTTTATTTTCTTTATTTATTTTTGCTACATGTTAGTATGATATATACATATATATATACATACATATATATATATATATATATATATAGATATATATACATATATACATATATATACATATATACATATATATACATATATACATATATATACACATATACATATATACACAGATACATATACACACATATACATATATACACACATAAATACACACACACACACACACACACACACACACACACACACACATATATATATATATATATATATATATACATATACCAAGGCTTTTTCCCCCTTACAAGGGAGGTAGCCAAAAAGAAAAAGGCATAAAATCATTCCCACCCATTCCATCCCTGAGTACACTCCACACCCCTCCACCCTCCCTCTTATCTTAACAACTCCTGAATGACGGGTCATCCCTGCACCTTGTCCACTGCCCTGGGTCAGAAGCAGTGTCGCAAGACACAGCAC
The DNA here is from genome assembly GCF_046742065.1 of Oratosquilla oratoria. Classification (NCBI taxonomy): domain Eukaryota; kingdom Metazoa; phylum Arthropoda; class Malacostraca; order Stomatopoda; family Squillidae; genus Oratosquilla; species Oratosquilla oratoria. The sequence continues at coordinate 7,535,303 of NC_134810.1, read as the reverse complement.
ATCCACAGCAAGGCCGCTTCATTAAATCGGCGACCCCCCCTCTCCGTCCCCCCATTGCATAAAAGGAGAGTACGGGGAGAAATCCCTTCGGGCTGCGTCAAATTTTGCTCACACATACCTCACCCCCCATCCACCCGCCCATTCCACCTCATGCAATCACAACATCATCCATATAAAACCATTCTTCATTCACCCCTATCTTCTGTCCTCTCCCGTCCTTCCTCAACAGACATTCCCCTCTTCCCCAAAGCCCCCTTCACCCCATCCATCTACCTCATCCTAGGACGTCCCCTCATGTTCACTCCCTCCACATCTGTCTTCCACACCTCTTTTACTAGTCTTTCTTCACTCATTCTTTCCATGTGTCCAAACCATCCTAATATTCTTTCATCAACCCTATGTCCTAGCTCCTTTTCCACCCCGGTTCTCCTCCTCACTTCCTAATTTCTCACTCTATCTAGCCTAGTAACCCCCATCATACTTCTCAGACACCTCATCTCAAACACATTCAAACTCCTTCTCTCTTCTTCTCTTATGTTCCATGTTTCTGCCCCATACAGTGCTGTTGGCACAATCACTCCTTCATACAGTCTCCTCTTAGCATCCATTCCCAAATGTATATTCCTCATTACACTCTTTAATCCACCAAGGCATTTACTCGCTTCTCTCAATCTACATTCTACCTCCACCTTCACTCCACCTTTTCCTGCCACATTTGCACCCAAGTATCTAAAACTATCCACTTCCTCCAGTCACTCTCCCTTAATGCTCACTTCCAGTCTACTGCCACTTTCACCCCTTGTACATCCCATCACCTTACTTTTACCTACATTTATCTTTAGCTTTCTTCTATCACATACTCTCCCAAACTCTGCCACTAACTTCCTCAATCCCTCCTCCGATCCTGCCACAAGCGCAGTGTCGTCCGCAAACAACAGCTGGCTCACCTCCCACTTTTCTCCATTTTCTTTAACCATCTCCAATCCCTTGCCCACTACACTTGCATTTACCTCTCGCACCACCCCATCCATGTATAAGTTGAACAGCCAGGGCGACATAACGCATCCTTGACGAAGTCCCACCTTTACCTCGAACCACTCACTCTCTCCATTTCCAATCCTGACACAAGCTCTACTACTCTCATAAAAACTCTTGACAGCTCCCAGAAGCTTTCCTCCTATCCCGTATATCTGCATAACCTCCCACAGTGCCTTCCTGTCTACCCTATCATAAGCCTTTTCCAGATCCATAAAAGGCCAAAAAACATCCTTCCCCTTTCCTATATCTTTCTCACATATCTGTCTTACTACAAAGATCTGATCTACACAACCTCTACCTGTCCTAAATCCATACTTTTCTTCACCAATTACTCCTTCTGTTCCTCTCCTAATCCTCTCAATCAAGATCCTCCCATAAGCCTTCCCAAATACACTCAACAAGCTAATCCCTTTGAAACTACTACATTCACACTTGTCCCCCTTTCCCTTGTAGAGAGGAACTATAAAGGCACTCCTCCAGTCCTCCGGCACTCTACCCTCTCTCCAACAAACATTAAATAACCTCACCAACCAGTCCACCATCACTGTACCTCCCTTTTTCAGACATTCTGCATGTCATCCATCCAGACCAGGTGCCTTACCTGCTTTCATCATCTTAACAACTGCCTTCACCTCATCCTTCCTTATTTTTCCTCAATTCCCCTCATTCATCACTCTCATTTTCTTCGCACTTCCCACTGCAGCAATCTTTCCTTCCCTATCCTCCTTCACATTTAGCAACTCCCTAAAATATTCTGCCCATCTTCCCCTTACTGCCTTCTCTTCCATTATCATCTCTCCATCTGCACCTTTTACCTTTTCTTCTCTACTTGATTCGCCTCCTCTTCCTCTCTTAATTTCTTTCTAAAACATCTTTTTATTACTTTCAAAAATTTCTGTCAAACTCTTACCCCATTTCACATCTGCTCTCCTCTTTGCAACCTTTACCTTTTGTACGACTATCAAATATATATATATATATATATATATATATATATATATATATATTTTTTTTGCAGAAACCACCGGAAATTGAAAAAAACAGATACCGAACGTTTTCGTCTATTTAGACATTTTCAAAGGTACAAAAAAGCAATACAGAAAAAAACAATAAATACATAAGAAGACAAGGATACTCGGAGAGGTCCCATGTTACATTTTATCACACATAATTTTGTCAATAATATGTATATGCAATGAGATATGACACGACGCCTGCAAACTCCGACCTCACGGTCGGAGTTCGCAGGCGTCGTATAACATCAACATACAACCATATTGTAAAATATCTTAATTTACCATTTCCTATAAGACCATTACCTCACAGTCAAGATTTTCCTGTACCTAACCCTCCAAAACAAATGAAACTAAGTCATGATGAGTCAAGTGAGGAGATTATGAAAAAAAGAAACAGAAAACATGTACTTTCAGCCAATCTGTTCTTCAAGTGAACCACATTTGTTGAGTCAGGGAGATCTGAATGATCTTGTGCGGTGTTTAAATTGGTCATAAAAACAATCCGAACTTCTTGCTTCCCGGTTAAATGGCTGGAATCTTCTCCAGAAAAAATCCATATTTGTTATTGTGAGCGACATTGTGATTTTGAACAGTTTTTCTCACTTGAGGATAGTGTGGTATTTCTTAATGATGTATATTCTATTATGGAGAAACTTAACCATAAATATGACAGGAATGAGTGACGCTTGTTTATTGACTCTGCAAAAGTGAGCCTAAAAGCTGTTTTGTTCCACAAGGGAAATAACTTTCCTTCTGTTCCTCTGGCCCATGCAGCTAAATATCTATGGTGACCTAAAGGTTGTGGCACTTTTACTTGGAATATAGCTGGGTTACACATAGTTTTGCTGCTTCCTCTGTGAGTGGGACAGTCGGGATAAGAAAAATCATTATGAAGAGATTGTGTGGCCGAAACAATCTCTGGCCCCAGGGGAGAAGAATGTTGTCAATCCTCCTCTTGTTGATTCAAAGATAATTTATCTGCCTCATTTGCATATTAAGCAAGGGTTGATGAACAAATTTGTTAAAGGTATGAATAGAACTGGTAAGGGATTCACATATTTGAAAATTAAGTTTCCTAGAGTAAGTGACACAAAAATCAAAGGAGATAGTTATATTAGACCACAGATCAGGGAGCTGATGAGAGACCAGAATAAGCTACATGGCTGTCATTTAAGAAGGTTTGCGCAGAGTTCTTGGGGAATCACAAAGCAAATAACTATTCTGAAATCGTAAGAGAGCTACTGACATCCTACAAGGCCTTGGGATGCAATATGAGCCTAGAAAAATACTTCCTAGACTCTCACTATGACTTTTTCCCTACAAATCTTGGCGCCGTCAATGACAAGCACAGTGGGAGGTTTCACCAGGACATTCTGAACATAGAAACTCAGTTTCAAGGGAGGTGGAGCTCTTCAATGTTGGCTGATTACTGTTGGACACTAAAAAGGGGCCTCCCAGAAGCAAATATCACTCAAAAATTACATTTCAAATGTAAGTTTCATTGAAATATTTACCTTATTTATTAGTTATAACTGTTTAAAATTTATTATGCTATCACAGTAAAACTATGCTTGATAGAAAAAATCTGAGAACATTCTATCAAGTTCACCTCCTTTTACTTATGGGACAGGTATTTTAATCAATTATGTAGACCAATACTATCGAAACGCTAATTCCCCACATACGTAGGCAGACACAGTACACACACACACACACACACACACACACACACACACACACACACACACACACACACACACACACACACACACACACACACACACACACACACACACACACACACACACACACACACACACACACACACACACACACACACACACACATATTATATTATATATATATATATATATATATATATATTGTGTGTGTGTGTGTGTGTGTGTGTGTGTGTGTGTGTGTGTGTGTGTGTGTGTGTGTGTGTGTGTGTGTGTTTGTGTATATATATATATGTATATATTTATATTTATATATATATATACATATATATATATATATATATATATATATATATGTATATATATATATATATCACATACACAAAATGTTGTAGCACATTGTAACGTAATATTAGATATTACGTCATATGTGTAATTATGTTATAGAATTGTGTTCCTTTGTATTACATAACTATGTTCATATTTCTTGTCTATGTATGTATTGTAACAATGTTAAGCAGTAACGCCCGTCCACTATATGTAATCTTGCCTACGTGCGGAGAGAGGTGCGCACTCTTGTAGAACAAACAGACAAGCGAAATCCTGAATAGTTCGGAGCGCACAGATTTGACAGTTACTAAATAAGTAGATTGTTCAAGCGAGTCGAGGGTCTTAAAACTACCCATGTTGACGTGTGTTAACTTACCCTCCTCCTCACCCGCACCCTTAACCGGAAGTATCCCGCTTCCGGTCCAATGGTATATAAGCGGTGGAAATCGCTCACTCCTCGTCATTTTCTCGCATATCTTATCTCTTGATAAAAACTGGAAGTTTAGACTCATGAGACGATTGGTGTGAAGTGATCACCCTTTTTGCCTACATTACGTGTCTGATATACATTGCATTACTTTATACTTATTTTTGTACTTATTACTTATTCTGATGCATGTTCCTGATCTCTTTGTACTTAGATAGTACCATATTGTATACGTACCTTGTTTCTTATTTGAACGATAATTTCCATATTCTTATAATCATGTAACGGTCCCATTGACCCTACTGCCCATTCTCTTTTGTGTTGATTGCCTGTAAATATTTTCCATATTAATAATTTCGTTTACTAGTTTTATCGCTAGTTTAATATTCCTTTCCTGGAATCTTCTTTGTTACCTTTACTTCTAGTCTTACGAATTATCTAGGCCCTGACCAGATAGTTCAGTCCTACAGTGGCTTCTAGAAGTGAGCTGGTTCTTAAGCACTTATCCGTTATACGTAACGTCTCTTCACTAACCAGCCCGCCCATAACAACATTTGTAAATAATAATCACGAAGAACCCACAATCGGAATAAAAGGAAACTTAGAAGAACGTATAACTTCTATATTTCGGCTAGTAGCTATGGCCCTCTTCGGTAAAGTCCAGATTACAAAAATTTGCAGAGACATAAGTACAACTAAGATGTAAGTAGAAGGGGAACACGCAGAGCTAAAACAGGGCAATCCGTTACGCAGGGCGGAGTCAGAGGTGAGGGGATGTGTAGGTGGAAGTGTGAGGTTAGGAGAGGAGCGGGCTGGGAGCGGGGTCAGAAGGGTGATAATTCTTAACCAAGCTTCTCACAGCTAGCCGTGAGATTATGTCCGGGGACCATTGACCTTTGGAGATGTTCAAGTTCGGGCATTCTTCAATTAAGGCTGATTCAAACAATTTTCTTCTAAAGCTACAGTTGGACTTAAAAAATTTTTTTTTTACCTTGTCCCAGTCAAGACTGTGATTTTTGGTACTGACGTGTTAGAACACAGCGGAATTTTCTTGGGCATACCTAATGGATCTTTTGTGCTCCGTTAACCTGATGTTAAGATCCCTTCCGGTTTGAGCAAGGTCAATATACAGGATGCTAAGTTACTCAGTCTAGACATAACCTCTCTATTTACTAACATTAATGTTGATGATGTTCTTACATTTTTAGAAACCAGACTGCAACCGTTTCAGGACAATTTACCCCTTCCAGTCAACAAAATCATTGATCTAGTTTGCCTTTGTGTTTCCTCCAATGTTTTTTTTTTTTTTTACAGGACCAATTCTTTAGACAGAAATTTTGTTGCAGCATGGGTTCCAATTTACCTCCTGTTTTGGCTAACGTGTATATGTAGTACTTTGAATGCACTCTTTTATCCGCCATCAAACCGCCTGAGATGATTTGGTTCAGTTATGTTGATGACATTTTCTCAATGTGGAATAATAGGTGGTGTGCGTTCGAGGTATTTCTGGACAAGTTGAACAAATTATCCCCTAATATCAAATTCAAAACAAAATGGGAAGAGGGTCATCGGATTCCTTCCCTAGACATTTTAGTTAGAAGGATTGATGGAGAATTATTTTTTACAATTTATAGAAAACCTACCCATTCAGGTAGTTATCTCCACTTTTTCAGACACCATCCCGACAAAGTTAAGAAGAGTGCTGCCTCCGGCCTTTTCTTGAGAGCTTTTAGGATTTGTTGTCCTAGATTCTTGGACCGGGAGATTGACCTCATCAAAAGGCAACTTTTGAATTTGGCATACCCGTCCTGGTTCCC
>NC_134810.1:7518996-7523996 GCF_046742065.1 Oratosquilla oratoria | reverse complement strand
ACCAAAGACAAGATCATGGAGTGACATTAATACCAAGAGATGCCACTTAGGCAATCAACTGACAAACAACATATAGCCTTGATGGGTAGATTTTAATTATGGGGAATGATAGGGATGAGTGGGAGGCTGGTGAAGAGGAAAATCATGGGGATAACAGGCTGTTAAGCCAATGCAACGGCGAAATGGTTAAAAAAAACAAGAGTGAGAGAAGACAACGCAACAGACTAATCATTTTGCCGCTTATGAAAGAACCTGATGGTAACAAATCCTTGAAATACATAAGAGTAATCACGTAGTTCTTCAATTTTATATGGCTGTAGGGAATGTAGAAACGAGAAACAAATCATACAAGCAAAAGAATGATTTTTGGAAATTATATTTCACAGAACTGATGAAATTCTTCGATGAATCAGATTAGAGAGAATTCAAAGACAGGATAAATACAGATGAAGGATATGCAAGGGTTCACAATCGAGATGTGAAATAAAATCGTATCAAGACTAAAAGAGGTTAAATATTGATGAAAAGGCTGCATTAATAGTAAGTACCAGACAATTAATAAATGAAAAAGCGGCCAAGAGAATGAATCAATTTGGAAAGATTGAGAAAGAAAAATAAATAAAACATGATAAAATAATGAATTCCTAAGAAAATACTCTGGAAAAAATTACTGACAAATATGAAGTCAATCCAAAGTAGTCTTATAAATTTGTTAACAAATTAAGGCAGGGAATTACTAATAGGTAAATAAGACAGTCTATGAAGATACAAAAACGCAAACTAAAATATGTAATTAAAGCTTCGAGCCTGTATTATTTCGAAAGGAAAGCAATTTAGAAGAAGAGAAAGGAAGAACTAGAATGTTGAATAATATAAATTTGGGGTTACGAAATGTAAAACACCCTCAGGACTGATGAATTCTCAAACTAGCTACCTAAAGAATGTTAAGAACAAGTGATGGACAAGGTCCAAGATTAACTGTATGTTCATGAAAAGAGGGAAAAGTGTATAGATATGGGAGAAAATGTCAATGTGGTTATAATTTATAAAGGAGGAAATATGAAAGAATACTTGAATTATAGATCTGTGTCCTTGATCAACATGATGGTTTAGATGTGCGAGGAAACTACCAAAGACAGATGGTTAGAATACTTGGAAGAGAGGAAGGTTCTGACAAATAACCATTTTAGATTTTGGAAAGAAAGGTCATAAGTTTCAAGCTTGCCAACTCTTTAACCAATAGCAATCAATGTGCTACAAGACTTTGATGAATCAATTTCTCAATCTACGTCTCTTTCATACGTTCACACACATCCCCCCACACATATATACACATGTGCATATACGCACGCACACCTCGCTTACAGTAACACCCTCACCCTCACTCGCACACGCACATCCACCCACTGATTCGGAAAACAAACGTGTATAAATGCGCACATACACGTACAAGCCTTTCAACGCATTCACACAAACAAATCACGATGTACACAAAACTGTCTTGTTTGCAAAGTCAGAGACGAAGACAGAGGAGCGAGATAAAGGAGGGGGAGGGTGGGACGGAAGGAAGTCGGAGGGGAGAGAGGGGGAGAAAGAGAGAGGCGGCTGGAGGAGGAAGGGGGGAAAAGAACTGGGAAGGGAGAGTAGAAACAGTCGAACACAGTCACATGCACGTGCTCTCACACACACACACACACACACACACACACACACACACACACACACACACACACACACACACACACACACACACACACACACACACACACACACACACACACACACAGGTTCGATTCCCCGGCCGGGCGGAGATAAGTTGGGTTTGTCTCCTTTCACGTGTAACCCCTGTTCACCTAGCAGTGAGTAGGTACGGGACGTTAGTCAAGGAGTTGTGACCTTGCTGTCCCGGTGTGTGGTGTGTGAGTGGTCTCAGACCTACCCAGAGATCGGCAAATAATGAGCTCTGAGCTCACTGCCGTAGGGTGGTGTCTGGCTGTCTCGATAGAGACTGCAGCAGATCCGAGGTGAATACACACACACACACACACACACACACACACACACACACACACACACACACACACACACACACACACACACACACACACACACGACTCGACAGCACAGTGATAACGTTCACAACCACAGCTACAGCGGTCCGAGTTCGAATCTCGCCCAGGGTTGAAATAATTTCAGCATCGCTGAGCTGCGAGTTGTTACTCCAACTCTCGTTGGCTAGGAGTTAGTAGTTTGTGTGCGTGTACATGAGCTCTGAGCTCTCTTCCGGGAGGGAAATAGCTTACGATCACGTTTCCAACACGTGATCCAAGACCATAGTGAATCACACACACACACACATACACACACACGTACGCACACAGATACAGACACACACACACACACACACACACACACACACACACACACACACACACACACACACACACACACACACACACACACACACACACACACACACACACACACACACACACACAAATAAAGAAAAAGAAAGAGAAAAGGAATGAAAAAGAAAAAGAAAGAGAATAAAAAGAAAGAAGAGAGTGAAAGAGAGAGAAAGAGAGAGGGGGGGATGAGAAGGGGAACGATGGTAAGGGGAAGGAGAAAGTACAAAGGTGTGGCCAGCGATTCTTTCCTTGGGGTCAATATCGCACCCAAGAGATAGTCACAGAGCTGACAAGCAAATTTTTAGGTTTTTAAAAAAATATGGATTTCCAACGTGTCTATATATTTTTGTTTTTATTCTTATATATCAGTTCTATTTTTCTTGTAATTACTTTTGTTAATTATTTTTCTTCATTTTTCTATTTCATCTATGCCGTCTCACATGTTTTATTTTATTTTTATTTTTTCCGGCGAGTTGTAAAAATCAAGAAAAATATTCCACTTCCGTGTTTGTTGCCTTTTTGAGCTCCCTCCAATCGGATTCAAAAAATCGTATCTTAAAGAAAAAACCTCTCTCGATGATTCATCTCGTAATTTCACACTTCCTACAGCCATATGGAATTAAAGAACTAAATATTCACACCCTCCCCAAGGGCACATATTTAATTTTATTTTATTTTTCTACTTTATTTGAATCATTTTGTCATTATATTGTTCATTATTATTTCAAACAAAATAGCAACCTTTTACTTTTCTTTCCCACCAGCTTACTATTCCTCCCAGTTCTCATCGCGACTGAAGCTTCCTACCAATGCCATATTGCCACTTTTTCAATATATATTTTTTAAAATAATTGTCAATGTCTATCAACATCTCTTGGTTTTTAACCTCACTCAACACTCTTGTCTTTGGGGAGCATATACTATGCTAATGTGCTGTGTGTTGGGGGAAATATACGCTTTTGTAATATGATGTGTGTGTTTGTGTGTATGTTTGTGTGTGTGTGTGTGTGTGTGTGTGTGTGTGTGTGTGTGTGTGTGTGTGTGTGTGTGTGTGTGTGTGTGTGTGTGTTTAACTAGTTGTATTCTACGGGAAAGGAGCTATGCTCGTAGTGTATTTTTCAGCATCTAGTTTGTTTGGAAATAAACTCTCCTACTGGGATTCGAACCCTCGCCTGAGCGGCTTGCTTCTTATTAGGCGAGGACCGTACCGTCACGCCATCTTGACCTATTTTGAAGGGTCAGGATGGCGTGACGGTACGGTCCTCGCCTAATAAGAAGCAAGCCGCTCAGGCGAGGGTTCGAATCCCAGTAGGAGAGTTTATTTCCAAATGTCCTAATGACACAAACATTTAGTTTGTTCTCAAATTCTTGTATAGTTTTGCACACATTGTTTCCTCATACAATTTGTTGCAAACATCCACTATTCTGTGTGGGAAACTATTCTTTTTCAGATCTCTTCTATAATTATTCTTTTTAAGTTTCTTTTCATATCCTTTTTTTTTTTTATCCCACTTCAATAAATCTTTTCTGACAAGGACTTCCACCATTTCATAATTCTGTGTATGTCCAGTAAATCTCCTCTTTCTCTTCTTTGTTTCAGGGTTGGTATTTCCAGCTTGGATAATCTTTGTTCGTATGTCAATTTAGAAAGTGTTGGTGCCATCTTTGTCGTTGTTCTTTGGATTCTTTCTATATTCATTATATTCTTTTTAGTCCTGGATATCTATAATGTCGCAGCGTATTCCAGTCTTGCTCTTATCAATGCGACTAATATTTTCTTTACCATTACCTCATCCAAGTAGTCAAAGGCCACTTTTATTGATCTTAGTAAATTGAAGGTTTCTCCGACTATTTTGTTAATATGCTTGTCTGGTGACATGCCTTTGTTAATAGCTACTCCTAAGTCCTTTTCCGTGTTATTTTTTTTACTTCTTTTGTACCAATTCTATATTGTTCTGATATTCTATTAATACTTTTTCCAAGCTCCATTATACCATTTTTTTTTATGTTGAAGTTCACCGCCCACTTTTGGCTCCCTTCCCAACCTTTATCCAGGTCTCTCTGTAGTGATTCACAGTATTTTTCTTTACTTTCTTTAGTTGTTTTGCGTCATCTGCAAAAAAAAAAAATAATAATAAAAAATAAAGTTCATATAACATTCTACACCTTCATTCATGTAATTTATGTACATGTCAAACATTATCGAAGCTAATACAGAACCTTGTGGGACTCCACTTATCATTTCTTCCCATGTCGAGTTTTGTCTCTAAGTACCACGCTCATTTTTCTCCTGTACAAGAAATCTTCCATCCATTTCAATAACTTTCCTTGTACACTTCCTAGTATTTCGAGTTTTCTTAGTAGCTTTTTGTGTGGTACTTTATCAAATGCTTTTTGTAAATCCAGGAAAGTACAATTAGTCCATCCATCCGTTTCTTGCGTTATTTCTATTAGTCTCGGGTAAAAGGAAATCAAGTTAATGGCACATGATATTCCGTGTCCAAAGCCAAATTGTTTTGGATTAAGCTATTGTGCTTGTAAGGGAGACCGGTCTATAGTTTGTTGAGTCTTCTTTATCTCCCTCTTTACAAA
>NC_134810.1:7501496-7516496 GCF_046742065.1 Oratosquilla oratoria | reverse complement strand
ACATACATATAAATACACATATACATACATACATACACATACATACATATATACATGCATACATGCATACATACATACATACATACATACATACTTGTACCTTGTTTATTTTCTTCTTCCTATCATTCTCTTTCAAATCCTTTATAGGGCAAAAGTTTTATTGATGGAATCTTCGTTCATAGCAATTGACACCAACAAATGAAGTGACAAGACACAGAATATCACCTGTAGAAGACACAGACACCCGGTAGTCGTCTGAGAAATGTGAAACAAAGGGAGCGCCATTTTTTGAGGGCTTAAGGTAAGACGTGGTGGCGATAGTAGTAATGGGGATAGTGATGGTTGTGGTGGTGGTGGTGGTAGTGGTGATATTTGTGAAGGTGACACTATAGTGATGTATTTTAGGTTGTGGTAATAATAATGGGGTTAGAAGTAATATTGATTTTGGTGGTGTCGAAAGTGGAGACGATGGTGATAATAGCAGTGATGATAAAAACTGAAATGGTGATGTCGAAAATGGTGGTGGTGGTTGGTGAAAATATGACTAGAAAAATGTGATTATGAAAAAGTCGCCAGTGTTAAGAGGGGTGGTGTTGGTGAAAATGGTTAAAGTAGTGGTTGTGGTCAAAGTGAGAGTATTGGTGAAAGTGAAGGTTGTGGCGAAAGTGGGGGTTGTGGTCAAAGTGACGGTTGTGGTGAAAGTGGCGATTTTGGTGAAAGTGGCAATGGAGGTGAAAGTGGTGGTTGTGGTAAAAGTGGCGATTTTGGTGAAAGTGGCAGTGGTGGTGAAAGTGGTGGTTGTGGTAAAAGTGGCGGTTGTGGTGAAAGTGGTAGTTATCGTGAAAATGATTGTGGTGAAAGTGGTGGTTGTGGCAAAAGTGGCGGTTGTGGTGAAGGTAGCGGTTGTGGTGAAAACGATTGTGGTGACAGTGGTAGTGATGGTGAAAGTGGTAATAGTGAAAGCGACGGTGGTGAAAAGAACGGTGGTGAAGGTTGTGGTGGTAAAAGCGGTTACTATGGTATTACTGTTTTTAGTTGTGAATATGGTGATCGTGGTGATATTAACGATGGTGGTAAAGTTGGTGTTAGTGTTGGAGGTGGTGCAGGAAGTGTTGTCGATGGTGGTGAAAATGATGGTGGTATAATTGGTGGTGTTGATGGTGGAGATAAAGGTGACAAAAGTTACGTTATGGTGATGGAAATTCGTTAACAAAAGTGGATAGTGAAAAAGATCTCGGTGTAATTATCAGTAACGACCTCAAATCATCCAAGCAGTGTATTTCAGCCTCTGAGAAAGCAAATAAGATTCTAGGACTGATTGCGCGATCTTTTGATTTCAAAAGTCCATCACTCATTAACAAGCTATATAAATCGTTAGTTCGTCCACATTTGGAATATGCTGTTTCCGTATGGTCACCGAATCTCATTAAAGACATTGACAGACTGGAAAAAGTACAACGGCGAGCCACAAAACTGATTCCAAATATCAAAAATAAATCATACGAAAATCGACTAAAACATATGAATCTGTTTTCCCTAAAAAGGCGTAGACTCAGAGTTGACTTGATACAGGTCTTTAAGATTTTAAAGGGAATTGACAACATCAAAAGTGACCAAATTTTTACATTGAATGAGAATCAGACAAGAAACAATGGTCTCAAACTGTCCGGAAATAGATTCAATTTGGAAGTAGGTAGAAACAACTTTGCCAACCGTGTAGTTAATGAATGGAATAAACTTCCTGCACAGGTAGTGCAATGTAGTTCAGTTCGAAGCTTTAAGAATCATTTAGATAAATACCTAAGTAAGATGCTGTAATGATTATAATTTATCTTATATTATTTGTTTTTTGTTTTGTTGTCATTTGTCTGTCTGATTTTCATTTATTATTAGTTATATGTCAATTATTATTTACTATTTACCTGTTTGTTTATTATTTAACTATACCTATGCATTTATTTATGTATTTTATTTGTTATTTACATTATCATAGTTTTTATTTATTATTTTATTATTAATATTTTTTTTTCGCATCCGACCTAGATATGGATCAAAAGGTCTCCTGTCGGCATGCTCCGCCTTTGTAATCCTTTGTGATGGTGATGGTGATGGTGATGGTGATGATGGTGATGGTGGTGATGGTGGTGATGGTGGTGATGGTGGTGATGGTGGTGATGGTGGTGATGGTGGTGATGGTGGTGATGGTGGTGATGGTGGTGATGGTGGTGATGGTGGTGATGGTGGTGATGGTGGTGATGGTGGTGATGGTGGTGATGGTGGTGGTGGTGGTGGTGGTGGTGGTGGTGGTGGTGGTGGTGATGGTGATGGTGATGGTGATGGTGATGGTGATGGTGATGGTGATGGTGGTGGTGGTGGTGGTGGTGGTGGTGGTGGTGGTGGTGGTGGTGGTGGTGGTGGTAGTGGTAGTGGTAGTGGTAGTGGTAGTGGTAGTGGTAGTGGTGATGGTGATGGTGATGGTGATGGTGATGGTGATGGTGATGGTGATGATGGTGATGATGGTGATGATGGTGATGATGGTGATGATGGTGATGATGGTAGTGGTAGTGGTAGTGGTGGTGGTGGTGGTGGTGGTAGTGGTAGTGGTAGTGGTAGTGGTAGTGGTAGTGGTAGTGGTAGTGGTAGTGGTAGTGGTAGTGGTATTGGTGGTGGTGGTGGTGGTGATGGTGATGGTGATGGTGATGGTGATGGTGATGGTGGTGATAATGGTGATGGTGGTGGTGATCTACGAAGGTGACGACAATAACACTATTCAACAGGCAATAAAAATGTTCTTAGCGAGAAAAAAATAAATGAAAGAGAAATCACCTCATATATCTATTCACTTTATTTTTATCTATCTACCCATTTATTCATCTATTTGTTTATCTTGCTTTTTTTAGGGGGAAGGGGTGTAAATGTGGAAAATTACCTGGATCACTGAAATGAAAATAAGAAATGGTAACCACGCTCAACTACTAAACAGGAAACAGTCACGATTTACCAAACACAAACCTTTTTCAATAGAAGCATTGCTAGTTGCTTGTGGCCAAAGCCATTGTACCAGATGCACAGAAGTCCTGATTTGAGCTGCCATTCATTGGCGCTTGTACTATGATTTATGTGTTATCATTGATTTCTAAAAAATATTTTGAGCCTATTGTATTATGTTTTATGTGTTACGTACTTATGAAATATTCCCAACCCAGAGGTGTATTGTTTGACAATTCTATGCTCGTATATGTCATAAAAAAGGATTAGATTTCCATCAGCGTTTGCTTCAACAAGGGAGCATTTTCCAAGTCTTGATTGTAGTTATTGGCCAGTACAAGCAACAGCAATTATGGAATAATAATGAAAAAGTAATTCAACATAGTACTGTATAAGTAGATCTACACTTTGCTAGGCATCCTTTTAGATTAAACATTAATTGATTTTCTATACTTGATAATATATCTAATCATATATCTATTTACTTTTTATCAATTTAGCTATATACTTACACCTTTTAGTTAGTTGTTCGTTTCTCTGCCTATGTAATCACTTTCTTGATTTGTTCATTTAAGACTAGTTTCTTAAATCGAGATACCCAGTACCCATTCTCTTACTAAAATGATACTTTCTAACCTCTGCAGAACCGAGAGGAAAGGGGAGTCTTCTTGCCACCTGATGAAAGAAACTAACCTTTCCTTTACAGTGAATCAAAAGATAACTAAATTCTTCTCTAGTAAAGAAATCAAGAAGATTTTATCTCACGTTTTAACAAAGGTAATAATAAGATTTACCATCCCACTGCCACGTAGTGGAAAAAAAAAGGAGAAATAAATTGTCAATTGAGGCTTTTTTTTCGATACCGACGTTTGATCGCCTTCCTGCCTGACCATGACTGTCGGGAACCAACGCAACAAGCACCTGCTTACGAGTTTGAAGACTATTCATAGCGCTATTGCGCGAGCCAAAAATGATGAGTACTACTAAGGAATGATGATGTAATCCTCTTATTTACATTATGTGATATTATAATTTGTTATCATTATAACAAGTAGTATATATTTTCATTATTTTTAGTTTCGGCAAACAAGTATCTCTTTCCTAGTAGAAAGCTTATTGGCTTGACATGCCAACAGTGCTTCATATTGTCAGTCAAACCACTCAATTATCATTAAGATATAAAAAGAGAAATAAGATTATATTTCCTATTTCACGTTTTTTTATCATTATCTCATCTCCAAAGAAATTTCCAATCCGATGCAAGATTCACCTTAAAATTTTTTGCTACAAGACCACGTGACCTCTTTCCTGGTCACGTGATCATGCGCCCACCTTGAGTCAGCGTCATTCGACTCAGGGTAGGACTCGCCTCGCTACCAACGAAAGCTAACTTAGAAGAGAAGATGCTCCATAGAAGCCAGACCGTGCACTGCGCTGTGATGAATGTAACCATCATGTATATATATATATATATATATATATATATATATATATATATATATATATATATAATATTATATATATATTATATATATATACATACCATTTCTCTGAGTATTTCTTTTTTCTGTGGTGGGGGAATTCCCTGTGATGGGGGAAAAGAATACTGCCACCAAGTATTCCCACTTGGATCGTAAGAGGCAAGAAGAAAGGGACGGGGATTGGGACTAGGCATCCTTCTCCTTGTAGCCCCACAGGGACATTCCTAAACAAAAAAGAGAAGGCATAAGAGGGTCTGGGAGTTTTCGGACCAGCACCCTAAAGTCTGGGTCTTTTAATGTGCGTGGATGTGGTACAGATGAGAGTAAAAGGGAAGAGATAGGTAGTATGTTTGTGAGAAGAAAGATGGATGTGTGAATCTAAGTTGAGTGAATCTAAGTTGAGTGAATCTAAGTTGAAAGGGAAGGGTAAGTGTAAGTTTGGGAGTGTAAGTGGGAGGTTATCAGGAGTGAAGAGAGGGCGAGGGAGGGAAGGGGTGGCTATTCTAGTAAGTGAAGAGATGGGTAAACGGGTAGTGGAGTGGAAGGAGGTTTCCTCAACGATAATGTGGGTGAAGGTGAAACTGGGAAAGGAGATGTGGGTCTTTGTAAGTGCATATGGGCCTGGCAGTGAAAAAGAGTGTAGAAGAAAGGGAGGCCTTTTGGATAGATTTAAATGAGTGCTAAGTACACATGGGAGAGGGCGCTGGAGGGAAGGGTGGTAGATAGAGCGCTAATGGATTATGTAGTGGTAAATAGGATTATGATAGGAATAGTTAAGGATGTACATGTGCTAAGGGGAGAGGATGGGGGAATATCAGATCATTTTTTGGTGGAAGGTAAGTTGAGAGTGGAGGATAGATGGAGAAAGAGGAAACGGACAAAAGGTAGGGAGGTTCTTAGAATGGAAAGGGAATGGAAAGGGAAAGGAGAAGGAGTACGAAAAGAAGCTGAAGGAGTGGGAGGGAGTAAAGGATAGAGTGGAGCTGGGTGTGAAGGAGGAATGGAGATGGTTCAGGGACGGAGTCATAAAATGTGCAAGGATGGTGTGTGGAACAAGAAGGACAGGGGGAAATAGAAGGAAGGGTAAGTGAAGGGTGGGATGAGGAAACAAAGAAGGTTGTAGAAGAGAAGAAGCGAGCTTTCACAGATTGGTCACAAAATAGGTCGAGGGAGTCATATGAAAAGTACAAAGAAAAGAAAAGAGAAGTAAAGCAAAAGGTAAAGGAGGCAAAGAGGAGAGCAGATGTAAAATGGGGTAAGAGTATGACAGAAAATTTTGAAAGTAATAAAAAGATGTTTCGGAAAGAAATTAAGAGAGGAAGAGGAGGCGAATCAAGTAGAGAAAATGTAAAAGGTACAGATGGAGAGATGATAATGGAAGAGAAGGCAGTAAGGGGAAGATGGGCAGAATATTTTAGGGAGTTGCTAAATGTGAAGGAGGATAGGGAGGGAAAGATAGCTGCAGTGGGAAATGCGAAGAAAATGAGAGTGATGAGTGAGGAGAATGGAGAAGAAATAAGGAAGGATGAGGTGAAGGCAGTTGTTAAGATGATGAAAGCAGGTAAGGCACCTGGTCTGGATGGATGCCATGCAGAATGTCTGAAAAAGGGAGGTACAGTGATGGTGGACTGGCTGGTGAGGTTATTTAATGTTTGCTGGAGTTAGGGTAGAGTACCGGAGGACTAGAGGAGTGCCTGTATAGTTCCACTTTACAAGGGAAAGGGGACAAGTGTGAATGTAGTAGTTTCAGAGGGATTAGCTTGTAAAGTGTAGTTGGGAAGGCTTATGGGAGGATCTTGGTTGAGAGTACTAGGAGAGGAACAGAAGGAGTAATTGATGAGGAACAGTGTGGATTTAGGACAGGTAGAGGTTGTGTAGATCAGATCTTTGTGGTAAGACAGATATGTGAGAAAGCTATGGGATAGGGGAAGGATGTTTTTTGGACTGTTATGGATCTGGAAAAGGCTTATGATAGGGTAGACAGAAAGGCACTGTGGGAGGTTATGCAGATATACGGGATAGGATGAAAGCTTCTGGGAGCTGTCAAGAGTTTTTATGAGAGTAGTAGAGCTTGTGTCAGGATTGAAAATGGAGAAAGTGAGTGGTTCGAGGTAAAAGTGGGACTACGTCAAGGATGCGCTATGTCGCCCTGGCTGTTCAACTTATACATACATGGGGTGGTGCGAGAGGTAAATACAAGGGTAGTGGGTCAGGGATTGGAGATGGTTAAAGAAAATGGAGAAAAATGGGATGTGAGCCAGCTGATGTTTGCGGACGACACTGCGCTTGTGGCAGGATCGGAGAAGGGATTGAGGAAGTTGGTGGCAGAGTTTGAGAGAGTATGTGATAAAAGAAAGCTAAAGATAAATGTGGGTAAAAGTAAGGTGATGAGATGTACAAGATGTGAAAGTGGCAGTAGACTGGAAGTGAGCATTAAGGGAGAGTGACTGGAGGAAGTGGTTAGTTTTAGATATTTGGGTGCAAATGTGGCAGGAAAAGGCGGAGTGAAGGTGGAGGTAGAATGTAGATTGAGAGAAGCGAGTAAATGCCTTGGTGGATTGAAGAGTGTAATGAGGAATATACATTTGGGAATGGATGCTAAGAGGAAACTGTATGAAGGAGTGATTGTACTAACAGCACTGTATGGGGCAGAAACATGGAACATAAGAGAAGAAGAAAGAAGGAGTTTTAATGTGTTTGAGATGAGGTGTCTGTGAAGTATGATGGGGGTTACTAGGCTAGATAGAGTGAGAAATGAGGAGGTGAGGAGGAGAACAGGAGTGGAAAAGGAGCTAGGAGATAGGGTTGATGAAAGAATATTAGGATGGTTTGGACACATGGAAAGAATGAGTGAAGAAAGACTAGTAAAAGAGGTGTGGAAGGCAGATGTGGAGGAAATGAACATGAGGGGACGTCCTAGGATGAGGTGGATGGATGGGGTGAAGGGGGCTTTGGGGAAGAGGGGAATGTCTGTTGAGGAAGGATGGGAGAGGACAGAAGACAGGGGTGAATGGAGAATGGTTGTATATGGATGATGTTGTGATTGCATGAGGTGGAATGAGCGGGGGGATGGGGGGTGAGGTAGTATGTGTGAGCAAAATTTGACGCAGCCCGAAGGGATTTCTCCCCGTCCTCTCCTTTTATGCAATGAGGAGACGGAGAGGGGGGTCGCCGATTTAATGAAGCGGCCTTGCTGTGGATGTGCTGTGTCTTGCGACACTGCTTCTGACCCAGGGCAGTGGACAAGGTGCAGGGATGACCCGTCATCCAGGAGGTGCTCAGATAAGAGGGAGGGTGGAGGGGTGTGGAGTGTATTCAGGGATGGAATGGGTGGAAATTATTCTATGCATTTCCCTTCTTGGCTACCTCCCTTGTAAGGGGGAAAAAGCCTTGGTATATGTATGTACATACATGCAAGGTAACCCCTTAAGAAAATAAACAAACTGAGCACGGCGCTTTCGTATATTACATCTTCAGTGCAAATTACAAAGGAAGAGGGTACAGTAAACATAGTATAGGAACTACACTAGGAAAGGTTGTGGACGAATTGTCCGGGCGTGGGTCACACGTCCAGCATTCTTACATTTTGTAATTTTTGGCTATTTCCTTACAAATATAATTGTAATTTTTTTACAATCCTAAGTTAAGGTTAAAGTTGTTATCATTTGAAGTTTTAATCACGGAACTTTCAATTAAATTTCTTTCGACAAAAATATTGTTGAAGGTAATCACTTTAGCGTTTTCCCAGTTGATAGGGTGATTAAAAATGCTTAAATGTTTAAAAATGCCATTTAACTCATTCCCGTCTTTGACGCATTTCTTGTGTTGTTTTATCCTGACAGAAAGATATTTTGCCGTTTGGCCGATATAGAATTTATCACATATTTTGCAAGGAATTTTGTATACAGTCTTTTTGGCAATTTTTAGAATTATTAATTAGGTATTGTTTGATAGTGTTATTGTTTCTGAAGGCTACATTGATATTAAGATTCTTAAGTAATTTGGGAACAATAGTTAAGTTTTCTTGGTAAGGTAAAACTACTAGGTTATTATGGACTTTGGATTTGTTAGGCTTAGAATTGTGATAAGTTTTCCTTGCAAAATTTTAACAAACATCAATGAAATGTTTAGGATATTTCAATCCAAAGCTAATATCGTAAACATTTCTTATTTCCTCATGAATGTACTCGGGACTGCAGACCCGTAAAACTCTAAGGAACACTGACGAGAAAACCAATCTTTTTACATTATCAGGGTGAGAAGAATAGTAATGGATGTATGAGTCTACATTAGTTGGTTTTCCATATACACTAAATGTGAGTTTTCTTTCTTTACGATGAATATTAACGTCTAAAAAGGGTAGCACACCATCATTTTCCACATCAACCGTGAATTTGATTGACTTGACTAGGTTATTAATTTGTTTGAGGAATTGTGACTCATCTAAATGATCAGGCCATAGACAAAGAATGTCATCGACATAACGTAGCCAAATTATTTTTGGTGGAATTATTTTACTTAAAATCTTGCTCTCAAAGAATTCCATATATAAATTGCTGAGCACAGGAATAAGACAATTTCCCATGCTCATGCCGAAAGTTTGGGCATAGTATTTATCATGAAACTGAAATTTGCAATCTTTAATGCAAAATTCAATTAACTGAACAATGCTATGTGTCGGGAGTGGCAGTACATGTTTGTCTAGTTCGACTTTAAGGAATTCTGTGAGATTAATTATTGGAACTTTTGTAAATAATGACACTATATCATAACTGATTAATTTAAAATTAGGCTGCATATTATTAAGTTTGTCTAGGAGATCAGAGTTATTAGTTATAAGAGAGTTGGAAATAGTGCCGATTAATGGACTGAGAATTGTTACGAGCCATTTAGAAAGTTTATAGGAGGCTGATCCTATGGACGAAATGATGGGTCTAATAGGATAATTTGGTTTATGAGTTTTTATCAAACCATACATATATGGTAGAGGTGGACTTATGGAAGTGAATTTCTTTATTAGATCACTATGGTCTTTGAAAATGTACTTGATCTTCTTGTTATAATTATTACTAACCGATTCCATTGGGTTATTTTTAAGTTGAATGTACGTACTAGTATCATTTAGTAAATTATACATTTTGTCAAAATAGTCCTGCTTATTTAAGATAACAATCACCTTTGATTTATCAGCCTTAGTAATATGGAGGTCACTGTCATTTTTCAAGTTATTGATAGCGATTTTGAATCTTTCGGGGCAAGTTGGTGTGATATGTTGAGAAGACGACCCGTACACTATTCCTTTACAAATATTGATGTCATCCACAGATAAGTCAGAGCAAGGCTTTAAACTTAAAAATGCTTTACCGATGTTAAGGGCACTATTACGAAACTGGTTGTTGGAGAAACTAAGTCCATAACCTAGGGCAGTTGTCATATCTTCACTTAATGTTTTGTCTGAAAGGTTCACTACAAAATCTGGATTGGCGTGTTTCGTCCAGTCACTATTTTTGATGAGCACCTGTAACTTCTTATCCAGTTTACGTGAATGAGAATTACACACTATATAAATATATATGTATGTATGTATGTATATAACTTGCAATTAACTGTGATACATCCGATAAAACTACAAAACGACCTTCTAAGTTTAATTTTCCTAACCCTTATATTTTTTGTGGGTTTACCTATTGTTTCAGAAGCCAACAATGACGAAGGAAGGGAGGGAGGGTAGGGAGGCAGGGTAATGACCTCGTTTGTTATCAGACTGTGACGTGTTTATGATGTTGCTATTTTGCGAAGATATTTCCAGGTAAACGGACAAATGTCGTGTCAGATATTGGTAATCGTACAACACACACTACGACTGAAATACGGTTGTTTTTCTCTGATAGCGCAACCGTGATGGAAACATCAACGTGACCGGACCATGGCAAAAAATATGATAAATAAATATATAAATTAATAAACAAATAAATAAAGGAAACAATTAAATGAATAGATGAATAAGTAAGCAAATTAACAAATAAATTTAAAGTAAACAAATAATAATACATCAATAAAACAGAAACAAGATGTCTGTCCTTAAAAGGAATGTAAGTATGAATCATCTTAGTGAGCGTATTTTGAAATATTTCCCACATCTGATATACAGGTCTTTCGCTTAATTTTGCCTCCCAATCTATAAGCTGAAGCTCCTGACTTAGTCCTATGAACTGAGCTTTACTGAAATCGGGTATTTTAGAAACACAAGTATCTACTCTAAAAAAATTTAGTAGCTTGAATCTAACTAAGTTGTGACCGCTATTTGCAACAGTTTCACCGAATTCTACAACGGTTATCATGCTTTCGCGGCTAATGATCAATAGATCGAGTAAGTTTCCATATCTAGTGGGCTCTTTTACATGTTAAACTAAGTAATTGTCTCCGAGAAAATCAATCAAGCGACTACCTATATAGTCATGTTCAAGGATCATCCAATTCATATCAGTAAAATTCAAATCCCGGTTGCAGAAACTAGACATTTCTTGAAATATTAGTTTCTCGTCTGCTAATGATAATGTCTTTGGCCTATATATACCTACATTTATTTTTGTCCATTTGTTTGGGTTAATTCTACTCACAAACTATCATATGCATGCTGTTTCACTTTCTCTAAAACACAAGCATGGACATTGTTTTTAACGTACAATAACACCCCCACCTTTCTTGTTGATTCTATCCTGATGAAAGTGTTTAAATCCCGCATTGTTAAATTCAGTTTCATACTCCTTACCATTTAACCATGTCTCGGTTATTCCTATCATATCGAGATTTTCGATTTTGACATACGCATGTATTTCTTGGAATTTGTTCTTAATACTGCGAGCAGTAAAGTACATGGTTTCAAGAGACTCGTGATTATTTCTTTTTGATACGGTTTGAGTTTTAATATCATGCCTTACATTATAACTTTGTTTTTATTGACACCTTGCTCTATATTGATATTAGGTCCTTCATTGACATTCAATGCCTCATTAACATTTCTCCCATCAAAATTACAATTTCCCCCATCACAGACATCAGGTCACTCACGGTCATCCGATCTTTTTTGTACACTTTGTTCCCCTATATCACCGCGTTTAACACCGGCCTCCCGTCGTTCATTGACATTCTGTCCAGCATCCCTTCCTAAAATTATATATTTGTTCCCCAGTGAGATTATATCCTACCATGTTATTTTGTTCTTCACTATCATTACACCCCATCGTGATATTTTATCCTCCACTGTCATTATATCCCATCGTGATATTTTGTCCTTCATTGACATTCTGTCCGGCATCCCTTCCTAAAATTATATTTTGTCCTCCACTGACATTATATCCTACCGTGATATTTTGTCCTCCATTATCATTACATCCCATCGTGATATTTTGTCCTCCACTATCATTACATCCCATCGTGATCTTTTGTCCTCCACTGTCCTTACATCCCATCGTGACATTTTGTCCTTTGACATTACATCCTAATGTAACATATCGTCCTCTACCGACATTATATCCTAGAATAATATTTTGTCCTATACTGGCATATTCTACATTAATACTATACTTCACTCTGTTTTCCCCAGTACACTCTATTTTCCCTTCCCTTTGGGTTTCTACCCCCAAAAAGGAACTTGTTCATTACAAACTCCCACATTGAGGTTTGTAAGAACATCTTTGCCTCTGCGGGTGAGGTGAATCCCATCAGAAGCGTAAAGGTCATGACGTCTGGAAAAAAGATGCCAAGGATCAAGAAAATGGTATCCCACTTGCGTGCACAACCATGATATCCTCTCATTGAGCCCTATGGCTCTACTGTTCCAACACAAGCCCGCGTAGATCCTCGGGAGGATCCCACAGACTACGTGACTGCTCCCACGTTCCTTCATCTCTTGAAGGAGGACCTTGTAATCCGAACAAGTTTGTCTGATCTCACCCTACCTACATCGTTACTTCCCGTATGAACAATCGTGACCGTGTTCGTCATCCTTGCTCCCTGATGGACTGGGTACAATCGGCGATCCCACGACCCGGTTGACATATAAGCTTGCAACGTCGTTTGGTCTTCCGCAGCAGGATGTCGTCATAGCCTCGCACCATGGAGTCCCCCACCACCAAGAACTCCTGATTTTCAGCCACTTCATCCTCCAGCAGAGCAAAATGATTGGCTAGAGCCAGCGGTTGCTCCGCAGGGCACCCGCTTGCCGAACGCGGGCTCGACAAACGGGACCCCACGGAGCGCCACTCGCTCACGGCAGTGACAGAAGGGAAGAAGTGGAACGTTCTTTGGGTTGTGGGGAAGATTCACTCTTCTCACAGAGTGCACTCTTGAGAAGACGAATTTCCTCCTCACACATCCTGAGGCGATCCTCCAGGTTCACACAACCTTCACAAGCCATTTCGCGCCTCCTTCAGCAATACAAAAGGCAAAGAGAAAATATAAATGAACAGAAGAAAACAAAGAGGTCTTCAAATAAACTAAATACACGAAGCTTACTTTGCTTGCCTTATACTGTTACTCCTAAATTTTGGAGCACAGTAATCTGTAACTGTATACAATTGTAACGTTTACAATTACAAAAACACAACACAATCACTTGTCACTATTCGGAGATATAAATTTTACAGGTATTCACTAGCTGGTGTCTGTACAGGAAACGAGCTCTCTAGCTGAGGTCACGAGGCAGACTCAAACTAAGGCCACGAAGCAGACTTTCCTATGCCAGAAGTTTACACCAGGAGACACTTAGCTGCGGCCGAAACCATCATCTTGACCCTCTTTCCGGGCAGCCCAGTCAAACAGCAATCACCGGGATGTTGGATTTAAACAAGGCCCAATAGTAAGCTAGTCTTCCTCTTCCTTCTCTTTCCCCTTCTCCTCCTCCTCTTTCTCCTCATTATCCTTCTCCTCCTCCTCCTCTTCCTCCCCCTTCTTTTTCTTCCCTTCTTCTTCCTCCTTATTCTCCTCTTCCTCCTTCTTCTCCTCCCCCTTCTTCCTCCTCCTCCTCCTCTTCCTCCTCCTCCTCCTCCTCCTTTTACTTTCCTTCCTCTTCCTCCTCATTCTCGTTCTCATTTTCATTATCTTCATGTTCATTCTCCTCCTCCTCCTTTCCCTCTTCCTTCTCCTCATTCTCCTCTTTTTTTTTCTCTCTCCTCGTTCTTCTTCTCCCCTTCTCCTTTTCCTCATTCTCATTCTCCTCCTCCTACTCATTCTCATTCTTCTTCTTCTCCTCCTCCTTTTTCCCCATTTTCTCCTTTTCCTTTTTCTAATTCTCATTCTTCTCATTCTTTCATCTTCTCCTCCTTTCTTCATTCTTAAGGAATCTATTATTCTTTGGATCTTCGTTTTGAGACACTTCTGCTCCATATGGGGTATTGGTTCTATGTAACCAATGACTTAATGTTTTCACTGACCTTATGTACAGGAGTCATGTAACAGTTTTTCATAATCAGAGATGAAAAAAAAAAATCCTTCGTCCCGCTACCCTCCTTCACCACTGCCCTCTTCGGAGCAATATCGTCCCCAAGGATACAATCGCTGATTATTCCTGACAAAACATCAATTCTTGAGGCACTTCTGCAGCTCAGAATGACCTACATCTAGATCCCCGTACCTAGACGTTTCCTAGCACACACATGGTAGCGAGGCCGGTACGTCCTATTTCTATTTACTAAGTAATTATCGTCTGCCATTATTCCTTTTATTTTCTGACTACCATTTCATTTATCATCTTGGATCCCTCTCCTGGTGACAGCATTTGTTATCGCTGTTTTGCTGTTGTTATCGGCTATTTACCAGGGATTCTATCCTTATGGACAAGCTCGCACCACTGTCGTCAGTTTACTGATGACAGAAAAAAGCGTTTCACTGCATACATGTTTCCTTTTTTCTTTTGCATTTTTTCACCAGGAAGTATAACTTTGTTTTCAGTTTCCTTTTTACCACCCAAAACAGCGGCCGTTGTAGCCCCCAATGCCGCCATCCGGGCTGTCAACGTTACTGTTGTTGTTGTTGTTGTCGTCTTTGTCGTTGTGCGCTGCGATTTCACGCCAAAACGTCCCCGGAGGCGGGAAATGTATTACAACGTCGGCTCGACTCCCGCCATGTCAAATCACGAATTCACCGTGGCCTGCATCTCATTACCTCTCCTCTTCTTATTGGTTTTGCCTCTAGGAAGACCTCTGCTGCGCCTCCAGTAGGAGTTCCAATGGGCAAGAGAGATCAATGCGAGGCAGAAACATTAGAATAAGTGAATGGGGAGGTTTCGATTCTGTAGAAGTGATAGATAACTGATTATAGTATTCTTAAATCTCTTTATGGATTGTAATTGTATTTACTTCAATCTTGATCGTTTGAGGGCTTGCGTATGAGGAATGGATCCTAACTTATGTCATCTTAGGAGAACTTCCTCTGGAACAATCTACAAATGGTCACTAGTCCCAATCAAGTATTGAAAAAAAGTGTACCATGGCCTCAATCTGGGCAGCCTGCTTTTGACGTAGGTATGACT
>NC_134810.1:7478996-7496496 GCF_046742065.1 Oratosquilla oratoria | reverse complement strand
AAGAGGGGGATAGAGGGAGAGGAAGAGGAAGTGAAACGAAGGTGTGGGGTAGACGGAAGTGGGAGAGAGGGGGAGGGAGAGGAGGGAGAGGGAAGGGGAAGGGAGGAGGGAGAGGAAAGAGAGGGAGGTAGAGGGAGGTAGAGGGAGGTAGAGAGAGGGCGTTTATAGGAAGGAGAGGAAAAGGGAGGGAGAGAGAGAAGGAGGGGAAGACGGAAAGGGGAGAGGGAAGGGGAAGAGGGAGGAGGTAGAGGGAAGGGGAGGGAGAGGGAAGGAGAGGGAGAGGAAATGGGAGAGGGAGGGGGAGAGGGAAAGGGGAGAGGAAACGGGGGAAAGGAAGGGTGAGAGGGAGTAAAACGGGGAGAGAGATGGAGAAAGAGAGGAAGACGGAGAGGTAGAAAGAGGGAGAGAGTGGGAGAGGGAGAGTGGCAGAGGGAGAGGGAGAGGGAGAGTGGCAGAGGGAGAGGGAGAGGGAGAGTGGCAGAGGGAGAGGGAGAGGGAGAGAGAGACAGATAGGAAGAAGAGGGAGAGAAAGGGAGAAAGAGGGGGATAGAGAGTGAGGGAGAGGGAGAGAGAGGAGGAGAGGAAGGGAGAGAGGTAGAGGGAGGGACAGAGGTAGAGGAAGGGAGAGGGAGAGGGAGAAAGAGGGAGGGAGGGAGGGAGGGAGGGAGAAGGAGAGAGAGGGATGGGGAAAGGGAGGGAGAAGGAGGGAGAGGGAGGGAGAGGGAGAAAGAGGGAGAGAGAGGGAGGGAGAGGGAGAAATAGGGAGAGAGAGGGAGAGAGAGGAAGAGAGAGGGAGAGACAGGGAGAGAGGGAGAGATAGGGAGAGAAGAGGAGAGAGAGGGAGAGAGAGGGGAAGGGAGAGGGAGACAAGGATGGAAGGAGAGAGAGGGATGGCGAGGGAGAGGAAGAAAATCGGGGAAGTAGAGGGAGAAAGAGATGGAAAGGGAGAGGGAGAAGGAGAGAGGAGGGAGAGAGAGGAAGAAAGAGGGAGAGAGTGGGAAAGAGAGGATGAGAGAGGGGTAAGTAGAGGGAAAGGGAGAGGGAGAAAGGGAGGGAGAGAGAGGTAGAGGGAGAAATAGGGAGAGAGAGGGAGAGAGATGGAGGGAGAGGGAGGGAGGGAGGGAGGGAGAGGGAGAAAGGATGAGGGAGAGGTGGGAGGAGTGAGGGTGAGGGAGAGGGAGGGAGAGGAAGGAAGAAGGAGTGAGAGGTGGGAGGAGTGAGGGTGAGGGAGAGGAGGAGGAGGGAGTGGGGTGGGTGAGGGAGAGGGAGGGAGGGTGAGAGGTGAAGGATAGGGGTGAGAGGAGAGGGAGGTGAGGGAAGGGGTGAGGGGGTTGGGAGGGTGAGGGGAAGGGAAGGAGGGAGTGATGAGAGGGTGAAGAGAGAGGGGTGAGGGTGACGGGAGAGGGATGATCATCAGAGGGGAGGTGTGAGGGGAGGGGTGAGGGTGAGAGGGAAGAGATGAGGGTGAGGAGGGTGAGAAAATATCTTCCATCGAGCGAAAAAATATTTTGCAGAACAGAATCCTTTTGAATCTCACCCAGTCAAGGAGCTAAGCCACCATCTTTAACGAAAACATTGACAAAACTATACAGCCATATCCACTGTCATAGACGTATATCATAGTTGTTTTCTTGAGGTTCTTTCAACGACGGCGTCCATGTGAACCACACCTCATCAAGTAACCGTATATTCTACCGTGAAAACAAGGACAAACATTTATTCACCGCATTAGTGACATTCATGTTCTGTACGTTTATCATACCTTGTGTCCAGTGCTTAGTTATATTTTGTTTCCATTTGTCCATATATCCTAAAAGAGCCCTCAGGCTGTTTTTGTACAGCCCACCTACTCTCCCCCTCCACTCACTTCGACGTCCCGTACAAAAATCTTTCCTCCTATCTTCTCGAGCATACTCCTCTCGATCAGTCTCTCGATGAATATTCTTCCACTGAAAGTAAACCCATTTGTGAGGGCGAACGAGGAACTAGGTTCTCTCGGTCCTTAAACGAGAGAGTGTTACCAGTTCGGGTGCTCCTACATCTGCTGGGAATCAAATCAAAACATAGAAAAGTTTAAGGGATTTAAAGGAGTTTAGAATACATCATACGAAGTCAACCATCAAAAGGTGCACAACGGATCTTGATGACAGCAGCCAGTTGATATGAGAGGTACTCAGCACTTTGACCTCCGTGTTACAACGATGGAGTAACAATCAATGGTTGTGATGTGTAGGAACGAACCATTCCGGCCCACTTTCAACTTGTCACGACACCGAGATCAACATGGAACCTTTATCCGGACGTTACGCACGCGCTCTGAGAAAAGCTTATAGCCTTTGGAATAGACGGGATTTCCTACGCAGCTGCATCGAAGAAATGGTCACCCCGAGATCCACGCCGAAGCAGCTTCTCCAGTTTGACCATCCTTTCCCTCCCCCCGCACAGACCTACCTTACAGAGTGCTGTAACCTCCTTTCCTCCCAATCCAGCCAGGCTTTCGAGAAAGCCAGGAAATTAGGTTCCCAGCTCCGCGGTATCATGTCCAACTCTCACGCGGAGGCCATTAGAGACGTCGTAGCAAATTTCAACTTCCAGCAGAAGGAGAGGCTGGCGCGTCAACTGTCCAGTCTATGTGCCAACAGCCGTTGGAAGAGCATGGGTAGACCGGATATCATCACTAACATCTCCAGCAGGCCGCTGTCCGACGTCGAAACTGAAGTGCTCAGCCTGGGACTTAAATTCGCCACCAGCATCCCGAAACCCAACCAGAACATTGATCTCGTCACGAAGAACTACATGTACAAAGACAACGAATTCCAGCAAGGCTACATACAAGGACTACTAACCTCGGCACTTTGCGACCCTCCCAATCCCACTTTACCCAAGAGATACTTTCGAGCGTTGGAGGCACTCGCCAAGGACCCCGCCGTCAGGATCACCACCGCGGACAAAGGTGGAGGAGTGGTGGTGATGGACGCATCTTCCTACCTACATAAGATGACTGACCTCCTCAGCGATGAAAATACTTACGCCGAAGTCACCAAGGCGAAAGTGGACGTCGAGACAAATAACTTCCTTAAGGCAGCCAGGAGGATTCTTAGAAAATCAGAAACTGGTAAGTGTTTACTTCACCTCCTGCTAAACCTCCCACGTCCAACCAACCTGTATGGGCTCCCAAAAGCCCACAAGCCCAATGTACTCATGAGACCCATTACATCAGGGATCGGGAGTGCGCCACACAAACTGGCAGGTGCGCTGGCCAAGCATTTGTCTCGTCTTTTGGGTACTATCAGCGGTGCTCATTTGAAACACTCAGGGAACCTATTGAATAGAATTAAGGACGTTCCTGCTCGCAACAAAAAGCTGGCCAGCCTGGATGTGACTTCTTTATTCACACGTGTCCCGACCCTTAAAGCGATTGACCTCCTTAGGGCTAAAATCACTAGTTCCGACACTGACCTCCCTATTCCCCCCAATGACTTTGTGGACTTAATACAGCTTTGTGTCCAATTCAATTATTTCAAATTCCAGGACCATTATTTTCACCAAAGGTTTGGCATGGCCATGGGCTCTCCTTTGAGCGCTGTCCTTGCCAACCTGTTCATGGAATTTCTGGAAGCAGGGCCTTTCTCAGATATCGTTCCTGGCAACGTAGTATGGCTTCGCTATGTGGATGACATACTACTAATTTCCCCCAGACGGTTTGACATCCCCAAACTCCAAGCGGCACTGAACGAGGTTGAGCCATCCATCCAGTTCACCTTGGAGGAAGAAATCAACGATTCCCTTCCATTTTTGGATACACTTATGAAACATGATAATCTTTTAAAATTTACAGTCTACAGGAAACCAACCAATAAGGACGATTTGACTCACTTCCTTTCCCACCATGACCTCAGTATTAAGAAAGATGTAGTTATAGGTTTCTACCTCAGAGCTCTCAGAATTTGTAGCCCTAAATTCTTAGAGGATGTGTTTAGGCACATAAAGGAGATCTTTCAGAAATTAAAATATCCAGAGTGCATCATCCACCAGTGCAAGAAAAAGGCACTCAAAATAATGGAAGGGCGGGAGCCAACGAAATATCCAGTTAGGAGGCTTATCCTTCCAGCCAGCAGCGTCACCACCACCCTCACCCGGACACTTGGGCGTTGTAACATTTAGGTAGTGGGCCAGTCCAGCAAGACTATCAAAGAGCTCTCTAGAAGGAGTGACAGCCAGGACGAGATGTGGGGAAAAAACGCTGGTGTCTACCGCATACCCTGTGCTGGATGTGATAGAGTATATATCGGCGAGACCTCCCGTGACCTGAAGACCCGGATCCGGGAGCATCGCTACGATTCCCGGAACAACATCACCACCAACTCCTGTGTTATACACCGGAACACCAACGACCACCTGATGGATTGGGATAACGCAGAGCTTCTTTATAGTGAACCAGATAGGGTGAGGAGGAAATGCCTGGAAGCAGCCGCCATTCAAAGCTTCAAAACCATTGAGCAGAACAGAGGCATGTTCAACATCGCCCCTCCTATCATCCATCTGTTACCCGCATTACACAAATGTATGAAATGTCCCCCTTAGTCCATTTCAACATACTGTCCGAAATGTCCTCCTTTTTCTCCACCAAGTCCCAACCGTCCCCTTCCCACCCCCACCCCTCCGCCCTTCCACCTACCACCCACCCCTCCCTGATAACCTCTCCCAGTTCCTTCCCCGTCGGCCTATATGTACTCAGAGTGTTTGCCATATGTCTGTACTTGAAAAAGCTGTAACAAGCGAAACGTCGTACCAATAAAGGTTTCTCACACGGTGTTGATTCTCACGATATGATTTCCCTTCGGAGAACAGCAGTGATGAGAAGATTTGACGTTGGGTAGACTGCAACTGGAGTAGACAAGACTTGTGGTGATTGGCGTGGCGGTGGGTAATATTCGCAGGTCGTCTTCAAATTAAGTTCTGTCTTGCCGTTTTTTTTTTTTTATAATCTTTAAGGCTATCGACCTATAATGAGGTCATGAAGCCTGGTGTGAACCTGCGATCCTTTTTAATCTACCATTATAATTTCCACAATAGTCCTGTAGTGCGCAAATAAAATACTACTTTGTCAATAAGTAAACGGTCATCGGTCAAAAGATTTGTAGTGCTTAGCTGAATTTTTTTAAGTTTGCAGTGTTGCATAAGCGCTTGGCGCTGTGTGTTGTATCTTGAGCAGTGTATGAGTATGTGTCTTATGGATAGTATAGTGTTTCAGGTGTTGCATTGGGGAGGAAATACGCCGTTTATGTATGGGTTTAGGTGGGTGAGGTGGGTCGAGTTCATCCTCAGTCTTGCTATGGCGATTTCCTCCTGTCTGTTGTTTCTGTATGATGTCGACCAATCTGTTATGTGTTCCTTTTGTTTGTGCGAGATGTCAAGGTTGTTCCACTGGAGTTGCCAGTGGGTGTGTAATTGTTTCCTTAGTATAGAATTGAAGGTCCCTATGTCCAGGGGTATGTCTGAAATAGAATCTTTTTCTAAGGCAGATTTGGCTAAGGTGTCCGCTTTCTCATTCCCGAAGATCCCAATGTGGCTGGGAACCCAAGAGAGAGTAATGGACTTGTTAGTTATCGATAATGTGCTAATGATTTTGCCCAAGAGGAAGTTCTCCATATGGTTACCTGACTTAATTGATTGAAGTACGCTTAATGAATCTGTGAATATGACGAAATTACTATGTGTGTCAGATTGAGCATATTCTAAGGCTTGGTATATACCGAAGAGTTCGGCGATATATATGCTCGTATGGTCCGGCAATCTGAACATCATCCGGGTTTTGGTGCTGTATAACCCTGTCCCAGTTTTGGGATCGCACTTGGAGCCATCAGTGTACAGTGCCCTGTGGTCATTGTACTTATTGATGGTCTCCAGGGTCTTCTGTCTGAGTTCTTCTGTGGAAGACGTTTTTTTCTTGAGGTCTTGGTGGATGTTGACCTTGAGGGCGATGTTTTTCCACGGTGGTAAGTGGGTGGCTTCCATCTGTTCTATTGACCACAGTGGCACTGAATACTGCTCACACAAGGATCGGATCCTGATGGAAAGGGGATTTAGGCTGGAGTTGGTGAAGTGCTCGTGCTGGTTAATTGTTTCCTTGCAGGGATGTCGAGGGATACGGAGCACTTTGGCGACGTATCGGAGTGCAAGGAGTTCGCGCCTGTAGTGGAGGGGGGGTACATTTGCTTCAACTTCCAGCCTCTCGATCCTTGTGCAGCGTAATGCTCCAAGTGCTATTCTTAGGCCTTTGTTTTGGATGATGTTCAGGGGTTGTAACGTGGTTGGTGTTGCCGAACCATAAATCTGACACCCATAGTCTAGTTTAGATCTAATCAGGGACTTATAAATCATTAGCAGGGATTTCCTATCTGCTCCCCAATTTGTGCCCGTTAGTTTACGTAGCAAATTAATTCT
This sequence comes from Oratosquilla oratoria, assembly GCF_046742065.1. Lineage (NCBI taxonomy): Eukaryota > Metazoa > Arthropoda > Malacostraca > Stomatopoda > Squillidae > Oratosquilla > Oratosquilla oratoria. Next base: position 7,490,049 of record NC_134810.1, on the reverse strand, counting down.
CTTGTTGCACGCATCAACTAGATATTTTAGATGGGCCTTCCAGTTTAGCCTGGAGTCCAGTTTCAGGCCAAGGAAAAAGGTTGAATTTTGTACTGGAATGGGATTACCATGTAATTGCAGATTTGTTTCTGCCTGGGCTCTGCGTGAAAATACAATTACTGTTGACTTTAATTCCGAAAACTTAAATCCCCATTTGTCAGACCAGTCCTGGAGCGAGTCCAGGGCCAGTTGTACGCGAGAGCCGGAAAACTTAGCGTTCGGTGAGGAATGTCAGATTCCGACGTCGTCAGCGTATAATGAGTATTTAAGGTTCCGAGGTGGAGCGGGTAGAATATCGTTTATGAGCAACATAGATAAAGTGGGACTTAACACACTTCCCTGTGGTACGCCATTTTCTTGTGTTCGTACTGTTGAATAGTAATTTTGATTTTTAACTGAAAAAGTACGTTCTTTAAAAAAAAAAAATTGAATGAAAATAGGGAGATTCCCTCTAAGGCCAAGTGCATAGAGTTTTTCGAGGATACCACGTCGTCATACCGTGTCGTAGGCTCTTTCTGAATCTAAAAAGCAAGCAACAAGGTATTCTTTCCTCTCGAAAGAGGAGAGGATATCTTGTTCTAAGTTGACCAAATGGTCAAGACTACTTCTATTTTTCCTGAAACCACATTGGGCAGGAACTATTAAATTTTGAGACTCTAGGATGAATTTTAATCTGTTATTGGCCATAAGTTCTAATACTTTGCATAAGCAGTTGGTAAGCGTTATAGGGCGATAAGAGGTAGGACTCTTTGGGTCCTTCCCCTTTTTGAGAATAGGTATGACGTGGGCATGTCTCCATGTTTTTGGAAATTCTTGATTAATCCAAATTGCGTTGTATATTTCTAGTAATTTTTTCAGTGAAATTGAATTCAAATGTTGCAGCATCTCATACCTAATCCCATCTGAGCCAGCAGAGGTTCCTGTACACGAGCTTAAGGCTTGTTCAAGCTCGTGTAGTTGGAAGGGGATGTTATAGTCGTGGTATGTCTATGTATGGAAGATCAGTGGTTCTGCTTCCCGTCTTTGTTTGTGTTGTAAAAAGGTTGGAGAATAGTTATTCGTGTCGCTTGTTTGCGTAAATGTGTCTGCAATTGTGTTTGCGATGTCCATGGGAGCATCTACAAACGTGTTTCCAATGGTCAGGGTCTTGATGTTAGGGATATATTTGCCGTCGATTTTTCGGACGGTTGACCAGACTTGTGTTAGAGGAGTGTTTATGTTTATTGTGGAAATGTAATCACGCCAAGACTTTCGTTTGGCCTGTTTGATGGTTCTACGGGCCTCTGCTTGAGTCTTTTTAAAAGTGATAAAGTTTGGTGCAATGGGGTTATTTTTAAAAGTTCGGTAAGCCCTATTCCGCTTGCAAAGTGCTTTTCTGCAGTCTGATGTCCACCAAGGAACTCTATGCTTGTGAAATACCGAGGTTTTTGGTATATGCTTAATAGCTGAATTCAAAATGGAGTTTGATAAATTTGATATTTTGTTATCCATATTATCCCCTGTGATGTTGACGTTGGTGGTTTTGCGATACATTTCCCATTTGGCTTTTGTGATGTTAAATTTGGGACAGGTAGGGGGTGGGCTGTCTCCGTAGGCTGGAGGAGCCGTAGCGTGGCCACCCCCTATTTTTAGGATAACTGGGAAATGATCGCTGAGCATGATGTCGTCATGCGTGGTCCATTGGATGTCAGACAACGCAGGAGATGATATGGATAAATCAATGCATGAAAAGGAACCCCTAGTATTGTCTACACGAGTGGGACTGCCAGTATTTAGGAGGACCAGGTTGTTGGAATTTAGCACCTCTTCCATCTGCTCCCCTCGAGGAGATGTGTGGTTGCTACCCCACGTGTGATGGTGGGAGTTGAAATCTCCCACTATTAGCTTGTGGTGGGGTAGTTGTCTAATCAACTCGTTAACCTCCACTAGTGGGAATTGAGGGTCGGGAGGTAGGTAGATGGAGCAGATGGTGACGAGTTTATTTTGCAGTTTTGTTTTCACTGCGACTGCCTCCAAGTTAGTAGAGAGTGGTAATTCCACTTGGGGAAGGCAGTCGCTGACTGCAACTGCGACCCCCCCTCCAGGCGCTAACCTGTCCTTCCTATATACGGTAAAGTTTTTAAGTGTGAACTCTACACTGGGCTTGAGGAGTGTTTCCTGTAGACATATTACTGAGGGGTTGTTTAGGGAGTTAAAAATTACAAGGTCATTTACTTTACTTCTAATACCTCGGCAATTCCACTGGATTATTTTATTTATTTATTTATTTTATTTTTTTATTTGTTTATTTATCTGCTTCGGTTTCTTCCTTTCTTGGCCTTAGTGGGAGAGGTGTGTTTAGCCCCGGATTTTCGTTCTGGGGTAGAAATGGGACTTAAAAGTCGCTTATTGGAAACGGAGGTCTCCATGTAGACATCCTCTTCCGTACGTGTAAGCACACGCTTGGGAAGCTCTGGGATGGCCGGGGAAGGAAGGTGCGAGTGAGTTTGCTTGGTAGTTGCTCCGGAGGTACTAGTTGGGGTAACTAGTCTTTCCATCACACGCTTCCTTGCTTCGTAAAAGGATATGCCGCAAGTTGCTTTTTCCGTACAAATTTGTTTTTCTATATTGAAAGTGGGACAGTCTCGGGAGGTGGATGCATGGTTGTAATTGGAGGGGCAGAGCAAGCATCCATAGAATGTTCGCCTGCACACTTACCGCATATGACTGATTGTTTGCTGCAGAATTTGGCAAGGTGACCATATTTGAAGCAGCGTAAAGGGTTAGGGACATATGGTCGTGTTGGGACATGAATGTATCCAATTTTGACGTGGTCAGGGAGGGTTGTTGAATTGAAAGTGAGAATTATGAGGGGCGTGTTCACTCGCGTGTTCCTTTCTCGGTTCAGTCATGTTATAAATTTAACATCTAATATTCCTTCAGATTTCATCTCATCGAGGATGTCACATTCTTCCATGGTCATCAAATCTCTGCAGTGGATTACTCCTCTGCAGGAGTTGAGTGACCTAGGGAGGGATGCAACAACATCGAAGGAATGAAACTTCCTGGCCTTGAGAAGATCGTGTGTAGCTTTCCCAGAGTTGGTGGTAACTTGGAGGTCTCCGCTTCTAAGTTTTTTAACTTGGCTAATATCATTGGTAAATTGAGAAAAAAAAATTAAGCATAAATGGGTTGAGGTCAGCTAATCGGGTCTGGTCAGAATGAAGAAACACGTGTCTAGCCTTGTCCGGGTAGATATTGGGGTCGTCAGGGGAGGTCTTCCTAGTTGGCAGGGATGGAGTTGAGGACTCCATCATGCGCGTCGGAGTGGGGGGACGAGCCCTCTGTTACACAAAAATAAAATGTGCTCAGTAGAGCCAAAGAAAATAATATAAAGGGGTCACACAGTTTCCTTTGGCGACTGGTGACAGCCGCGTGATAGGGCACACTGTGTTCCCAGTGGTTACGGTTTCTACACTACTCTAAGCTACGATAGAATGTTTCTAGATTTTGCCGGGCCGGACGACGAAGAAGTATCACGAGCCAACAAGGGCTCGTGCGGATCCCGGAGAGCTACGAAGATATGAAAATGACGAGTAGGAAAAAGTGCTGGGAAATGCCCAGAAGTGGGTGGCAGTGTAACTGCTAAGGCAAAGCTATCCAACGTAGAGTTGGATTACGATTACAGGTCAACTCTAGAGAGTAGCTCTAGCGAGATTGACTGTGCTCGTGTAAGTATCGTCTGTCAGCTGCCAAGGGCTGCCGACGTCTGATGTGCCTTGCCGGTGGGGGAGAAGAGATATATATACACCCAAAAACTGCGGACGTGGACGCTTCGCACAGGCGTAGTCCTCCCGGCCTTCGAATCACGAAGCCGATTCGCTCTTTGGATTCGAACGTAAACAAGTAGTTTTCACCAATGTGGGGAGCTGAATGACTATCAGCGCAGCCACGACGAATTGCGCTGATACCGGAGGAACTGAAATGGGCCCTTACACCATTCTTCTACTCTAATCCATACTGTCCATCTCTTCTTTAGTAAACCAGCTCGATGGCACACTGGGGGGCTTCGTTTACCTTGCCATGAATCGCTCTTTGAATAAATATTGACGTCTGTCCGCAATATTCTCCTCTTCCAACCTGGACATTCCCTCAAACAGGGAAAATCTGCTCCACCAAAACCCAGATTCAAAGTTTTCGCAATACTTTGCATCACTATCCAAACCATGCGCTGGTGTAATGGGAAACATACTGGTCTTTCATTTGCTTAGTTGTGGATTCGAATCCCGCACTTCTCTCCAACTCCCAGCAGTGACTTATAGTTCCCTTTACAGTCCAAGCGCACAGGGCAAAGGTGAATACTTTGGCCATAGCCTCAAGGCTCCTAGCGTAGACTCTTTAACTTCTTCCAGCGAAGTCGATAGCAAAGAACTAACTAAAAGGTGGTTGCTGCCATTCAAATATTCATTTACAAACCACTCGTACGATGCTGTCCCACTTACATATACAATCCTAGGCCTATACCATCCATCACACTCCCGCGTCCTCGGTAAAGGCCCCCTATTCTTGTTGCCAATATGGAAGTCTGCACATCAGTAGATATAGGTTCTTAGCACATCAGTTTAGATTCAGGTTTACAACTCCGCGGTTTATATAGTATTTAACCCAACAAGGTCTAAAAGTGTTGTTTTAGACCCTGTAAGAGGAAGAGAATGAAGGAGAAAGGGTGTGAGGTAGGAAAGAAGTGAGGGAGGCAGGGAGTGAGGGAGGCAGGGAGTGAGGGAGGCAGGGAGTGAGGGAGCCAGGGAGTGAGGGAGGAAAAGGGTGAGGGACGTAGGGAATGAGGGAGACAGTGGAGTGGGGGAGGCAGAGAGTGAGGGAAGCAGGGAGTGAAGGAGGCAGGGAGTGAGGGAGGCAAAGGGTGAGGGAGGTAGGGAATGAGGGAGACAGTGGAGTGGAGGAGGCAGAGAGTGAGGGAGGCAGCGAGTGAAGGAGGCAGGGAGTGAGGGAGGCAGGGAGTGAGGGAGGCAGGGAGTGAGGGAGGCAGGGAGTGAAGGAGGCAGGGAGTGAGGGCGGCAGGAAGTGAGGGAGGTAGCGAGTGATGAAAGCAAGAAGTGAGGGAGGTAGCGAGTGATGGAAGCAAGAAGTGAGGGAGGCAGCGAGTGATAGAGGCAGGGAGTAAAAGAGGCAAAGAGTGAGGAAGACAACACGTGAGGGAGGCAGAGATTGAGGGAGGCTGGGAGTGAGGGAGGCAGGAAATGAGACAGGCAACGAGTGAGTGCAGTAGGGAATGAAGGAAGAAGGGAGTGAGGGAGGATAGAAGTGAGGGAGGCAGAGAGTGAGGTAAGTAGGGAGTAAAGGAAGCAGAGAGTGAGAGAGGCACCGAGTGAAGGAGGCACGGAGTGAGAGAGGCAGGGAGTGAGGAAGGCAGTGAGTGACAGAGATAGGGAGTGAGGGGGGCAGGGAGTGAGGGAGGCAGGAAATGAGTGAGGCAACGAGTGAGGGAGTCAGGGAATGAAGGAAAAAGGGAGTAAGGGAGGATAGAGGTGAGGAAGGCAGGGAATGAAATAAGTAGGGAGTAAGGGAGGCAGAAAGTGAGGAAGGTATGGAGTGAGGGAGGCATAGATCGAGGGAGGCAAAGAGTAATGGAGGCAGCGAGTGAGAGAGGCAGGGAATGAGGGAGGCAGCGAGTGAGGGAGGCAGGAAATAAAAGAGGCAGCGAGTGAGGGAGGCAGGGAGTTAGGGAGGCAGGGAGTGAGGGAGGCAGCGAGTGAGGGAGGCAGGGAATAAAGGAGGCAGCGAGTGAGGGAGGCAGGGAATTAGGGAGGCAGGGAATGAGAGAGGCAACGAGTGAGGGAGGCAGAGAATGAGGGAGGCAGGGAATGAGGGAGGCAGGGAGTGAGGGAGGCAGGGAGTGAGGGAGACAGAGAGTGAGGTAGGCAGGGAGTGAGGGAGCTAGCGAGTGATGGAGGCAGGGAATGAGGAAGGCCGTGAGTGAGGGAGGCGGGGAGTGAGGAAGGCAGCGAGTGAAGGACGCAGCGAGTGACGGAGGTAGGGAGTGAGGGAGGCAGTGATTGAGGAAGAAAGAGAGTGAGGAAGAAAGGGAATGAAGAAAGCAGGGAGTGAAGGAGGCAGCGAGTGAGGGAGGCAGCGAATGACGGAGGCTGGGAGTGAAGGAGGCAGGGATTGAGGGAGGAGGAGAGTGAGGAAGGAAGGGAGTGAGGGAGAAAGGGAGTGAAGGATAAGAGAGAGAGTCGGGGCGAGAATAGGAGAGGAGAGAGGGCGAGAATAGGAGGGGAAACGGGGCCAGGATAGGAGGGGGAGACGGGGTGAGGATGGGAGAGGGGAGACAGGGCAAGGATAGGAGGGGGAGACGGGGCTAGGATAGGAGTGGCAGACAGGGCAAGGATAGGAGGAGGAGACGGGGCGAGGATAGGAGGTGACGGGGTGACGATAGAAAGGGGAGATGAAACAAAGATAGGAGGGGTATAATGGGACGAGGATAGGAGGGGGAAGACGGGACGAGGATAGGTGAAGGGAGACGGGGCAAGGATAGGAGGAAGAGAAGGGCGGGGATAGGATAGGGAGGCAGGGTAAGGTTAGTAGGGGGAAGCTGGGCGAGGGTAGGATGGGGAGCCGGGGCGAGGATAGGAAGCTGGATGCGGAGCGAGGATAGGAGGGGGAGATGGAGTGAGGGTAGGAGGGGGAGACGGGGCGAGGATAGGAGGGGGAGACGGGGCGAGGATAGGAGGGGAGGAGATGAGGATAGGAGGGGAAGACAAGTGAAAATAGGAGGGGAAGACGTGGTGAGGATACGTGGAGACGGGTCGAGGATAGGAGTGAGATACTGGGCGAAGATAGGAGGGGGAGTCGGGGTGAGGATAGGAAGGAGAGACGGGGCGAGGATAGGAGTGGGAGGCTGGGCTAGGATAGGAGGGGAAGGCAGGGCGAGGATAGGGGGGAGACGGGACGAGGATAGGAGGTGAGTCGGGGCGAGGGTAGAAGGCGGAGGCGGGGCGAAGATAGGAAGGAAGAAGGGGCGAGGATAAGAGGAGGGAGACTGGGTGAGGATAACAGGGGAGAAGGGACGAGGATAGGAGGGGAAGACGGGGTGAGGATAGGAGAGGGAGACGGGGAGAGAATAAGAGGGGGAGATGAGGCGAGGATAGGAGGGGGAGACGGGGTGAGGATAGGAGGGGGAGACGGGGAGAGAATATGAGGGGAAGATGGGGCGAGGATAGGAGGGGAGACGGGGCGAGGATAGGAGGGGGAGACGGGACAAGGATAGGAAGAGGAGACGGGGCGGGGATAGGAGTGTGAGACGGGGCGAGGATATAAGGGGGTACGGGGTAAGGATAGGAGGGGAAAACGGGGTGAGGATAGGAAGGGTAGACGGGGCTAAGATCGGAGGGGGAGACGGGGCAAGGATAGGTGGGGAGACGATGCGGGGATAGGAAGGGAAGACAGGGTTGGAGGAAATGGGGAAGGAAATGACAACTGCGAGCTATGGATGGAGTCAACAAAAATGGAGGAAGAGATTGGAATTATGGAGTTGAGAGAACTGATTATGGTCTGAATTAGCGTCACTCCTATCCTTGTGGACAATCTCCTACCGCCTTTGTATTTTATCTTACATTTCATGCATTGGTCTAGTAGACATTCAAGGGTTGAGGGGAAAGTGAATTGTCGATAGGAGAGGAAAAAGGAGTAAAACTATACTTATTTTTACAGCCGATATCAAGTTCTCCACTTCCAGCTGCCGCTGTCCCAATTTGTTTGGCCTTTAGCAAACTCCCTGCTGTCGCCAGGCAATTTCATTTAGCTGAAGGATCACCCCATTGGCAAAGAAGGTTTAAGAAAATTTACACGAGGAACGTTAACGATTAATTTGCAGAATTACTTTATTGAATGCAATTAAAATCGTCAATACTGGGACGACTGACAACCGTGATATCAAACGTAACTTGAATTCCAATCCTAAATGATCGACATTAGCAATAGTAATTGGACATTTGTTAAGACACCCCACACACTACTTCTAAGTGGCTTCCGTGTTCTACCAACTAATGAACACTGGAGTGGTTCTTCAGCCCCGATCTTCGAGAAAGGGGACCGGAAGTGTGCGGAATATTGTGGTCCGATAAGGTTCATGCCCTTTGTGGCTAAAGATCTAGAGGGTGTGGTCACAGCTTCAGAAAGTGTTACCCATTTCATTAATGCAGTTAACTGTATAGATGTTATCGCTGTAAATGCAAGATCGTTTAATTGCACTACCCAGGATAAAATTTAATCAAGATCCCTATAAGACCATGGTAGTTTCTTCATACCTGAGAAGAATCGTTTGGTTCTTCGCCATAACAAAACACGTCCTTTATGCCATGTGACTATATATTTTAGTCTGACAAGATAACTTCCGTGGATCCTTTGCATTTGTGCACATACTCGTTCCTCTACACCAACAGCTCCCCCTACTACCCTACTACCTCCTTACTCACCCACCCACCCACCCTAGACGAAATGCGAAATCAAAACAGAGCGCTGCGGAGAACGGCGTCCGTGTTTATCGTGAATTCCGCCGCCAATTTGCATATGACTAATTCTATTCGAAATACAGGAAGAAGAGGAGGAATCCGCCGCTGCCGTTGCTGCTGCTGCTGCTGCTGCTGCTGCTAATGCGTGGGTTCATAGGCTCGTCCGCCCGCCAGCCCGCATCGAAGAAAGGGGCAATTCTTTGATTTTCACAAAATTGCGGGTGTTGAAGTAGGGATGCAGGAGGAGAAAGAGGAAAGGGAAGGGATAAAGGGAGGGGTAAAGTGGAATGGGTGGGGGAAGAGTAAAAAGGAAAGGAAAGGAAAGGGAAAAGAAAGAGCAGGAGAAGGAAAAAGGTAAGAGAAAGGGGTAGTGGTAAGGGAATGGGGTTGTGGAAAAGAAAAAGGAAATTGAAATAGAAAAGTAGGACTGAGGGAAAGGATGTGAAGGAAAAGGTAGAGGGAAAAGGGAGAAGGTAAGGGAGAGGGGAAAGTGGAAAGGAATGGTAGAGGGAAAGGGGGACAGGGAAAGGGAAAGGGGAAATGGGAAGAGGAAAGGGGTAAGAGGGAAGAGGGAAGAGGGAAGGGAGAAGAGGGAAGGGGGAAGAGGGAAGGGGGAAGAGGGGAGGCCCGGGGAAGAGGGTAGGGGGAAGAGGGGAGTGGGAAAGGGGAAGAGGGTAGGGGGAAGAGGGGAGGGGGAAGAGGGGAAGGGTAAGAGGGTGAGAAGAAAGGGGGAAGGGGGAAGAGGGAAGGCCCTGGGAAGAGAGGAAGGGGGAAGAAGGGAGGAGGAAGAGGGAAGGAGAAGAGGGTAGGGGGAAGAGGGGAGGCAGAAGAGGTGGTGGGGAGGAGGGGAGGGGGAAGAGGAAAGGGGGAAGAGGGAAGGGGAAAGAGGGGAGAGGGAAGGGGAAAGAGGGAAGAGGTGAGTGGGGAGAGGAAAGTGGGAAGAGAAAAGGGGGAAGAGGGAAAGGGGAAGAAGGAAGGGGAAGAGGGAAGGGAGAAAGGGGAGGAGGAAAGCGGAAGGGGGAAGAAGGAAGGGGAGGGAAGGGGGAAGGGGTAGGAGGGAAGCAGAAGGGGGAAAGGGAAAGGGGAAGAGGAAAGGGGGAAGGGGAAGGGGGAGAGGGAAGTGGGAGGGGAGAAGAGGGAAGAGGGAAGGGGGAAGTGGAAACGAGGAAGAGGGAAGGTGGAAGAGGGAAGGGGGAAGAGGGAAGGGGGAAGAGGGAAGGTGGAAGAGGGAAAGTGGAAGAGGGAAGGTGGAAGAGGGAAAGTGGAAGAGGGAAGGTGGAAGAGGGAAGGTGGAAGAGAAGGGGACCCAGACACGGCAAGGGAGAGACCGCGAGGGGGTGGGGAAGCAAATAAGTGATTCATCCATTGAAAATAAATCTTGTAAAATTCATTCTGGCTGCCGCCATGTGATTTCATTCAGTCTCTGGACCCTACTCCAATCCCCCACTTCATTCCTGGCGTGGTCTGTAGAAGGGAAGAAGCCGTGGTGGAGAGGGGACAGATGGTGCATTGTGAAGGGGTAGCGGAAGAAGTAAGGTTTTAGGAAAATAAGAGAAGGAAGGATGATGTGCCTTGCAGGGGAATGAAACGAAGAAGGGAGGAACAGGGGAAGAGAGGAAGAGGGAGATAGAAGGAAGAGGGAGATAGGAGGAAGAAGGAGATGGTAGGAAGAAGGAGATGGGAGCAAAAGGGAGATAGGATGGAGAGGGAGAAGGGAGGGAGAAGGGATTGGGGGGAGAAGGGAGGAAGATGGAGAAGGAGGAAGAGGGAGAAAGTAGAAAGAGGAATATGGGAGGACGAAGGAAAAATGAGGAAGAGAGAGAAGAGAGGAAGATGGAGAAGGGAGGAAGAGGAAGAAGAGAGGAAGAGGGACAAGGGAGAAAGAGGGAGAAAGAGGGAGAAAGGAGGAGGAGAGAGAAGAGAGGAAGAGGGAGAAGGGAGGAATAGGGAGAAGGGAGGAAGAGGGAGAAGGGAGGAAGAGGGAGAAGAGAGGAAGAGGGACAAGGGAGGAAGAGGGAGAAAGGAGGAAGAGGGAGACGAGAGGAAGAGAGAGAAGGGAGAAAGAGGAATATGGGAGGAAGAAGGAAAAATGAGGAATAGAGAGAAGAGGGGAAGATGGAGAAGGAAAGAAGAGGGAGAAAGGAATAAGAGGAATAAGGAAGGACGGAGGAGAAATGAGGAAGAGAGAGACGGAAGGAAGAGGGAGAAGGGAGGAAGAGGGGCAAGGGAGGAAGAGGCACAAGGGAGGAATAGGGAGAAAGGAGGAAGAGGGAGAAAGGAAAAAGATGGAGAATTAAGGAAGAGGGAGAAGAGAGGAAGAAGTAGGGCGGAAGAGGGAGAAGGGAGGAAGAGGGAGAATGAAAGAAGAGGGACAAGGGCGGAAGAAGGAGAAGGGCGGAAGAGGGAGAAGGGTGGAAGAGGGAGAAGAGAGGAAGAGGGACAAGGGAGAAGGAAAGAGAAGAGAGGAAGGGGGGAAGGAAGGAACTTGGAGAAAGGAGGAAGAG
>NC_134810.1:7453996-7468996 GCF_046742065.1 Oratosquilla oratoria | reverse complement strand
AGTGTGGGCGAGACCCACTTACGCATGTATTATACATTTAAATCAGACATTTGTCTGTTTGTACTCGTCTCGCTGCTGCTGCTGTACACAGTTTAGTCTCTGTTGACCTAAGCAGCGCTTATTTGCTGGGGCAATATTGGCAGGAGAGGGGAGGTCAGGGGGAGGCGAAGGGAAGGGAAGGATGAGAGATATGGAAGGAAGGAAAGGGTGGTAGGAGGAAGGACAGGTAGGGGAAGGGTGGTAGGGGAAGGCAGTTGGGGAAATACGGTAGAGGAAGGACAGTAAGACACGAGGAAGTGTGGGAAGGAATGGAGGAAGAGGATAGAGATGATGGGAGTGATGGAATGGGAAAAGGAAAAAAGTAGAATAAGAAAAAAACAGTTGAAAGGAAAAGTAGGAGAGGGGAAAACGGAGGGGAAAACAGGAATGGAAAATAGGAGAGGGAACAATGCAGTGGAGGGAGAAAAAAAAAGGAGTTAAAATAAAAAACAGGAGAGAACAAAGACAGGACAGGGAAAAAAGCAGGGAAGAGGAATCAAAAGCAAGGGATTGGGGGGAAGACAGTAGAGTGAAAAATGCAGAAAAGGAGAAAACGGGAACATGGAAAAAGCATGATAGGGGACCAAAGCTGGAGATTGGGAAAATTATGAGAAAAAAAAAGGAAAAAGAAGCAAGAGGCTGAAAAGACGAAAGAGAAGAGTAGGAATTTGGAAAAAACAACAACAAAAAAACAGGAAAGTAGAAAAAAGAGAGAGGTATAGAAGAAAAGTAAAAAAAAAGCAGGAGAGGGGAAAACAGGGGAGGGGAAAACAGCAGAAGGAAAAAAGTAAGGGAAGGGAAAAGCAAGGAAAGGAATAAAAACAAGGGAAAGGAAAGAAAGCAGGGTATGGGAAAGAAAGTAGGGGAGGAGAGAAAAACAATGGAATGGAGAAAAGCAGAGCAGGGGAGAGCAGGGGAGAGCAGGGGAGGGAAAGAAAATGGGGGGGAAGAAAGCAGGGGATGGGAAAGAATGTAGGGGAGGGAAGAAAAACAGGGGAGGGGGAAGCAGGGGGTAGGGGGAAGCAGGGGGGAGGGAAAGCAGGGGAGGGGGAAAAGCAGTGGAGGAGAAGGCAAGGGAGGGGAAAACAATGAAGGGGGAGAAAGCTGGAGATGGGAAAGAAAGTAGGGGAGGGGGAAAAGCAGGGGAGGGGAAAGCATGATATTGGAAAGAAAGCAGGGTAGGGGGAAAACAGGGGAGGAAGAAAAGTAAAGGAGAAGGAAAAGCAGGAGAGGAGGGAAAAACAGGGGGGGGAAACATGGGAGGGAGGAAAGTAAGGGAGAAGGAAAAACAGGGGAGGGGAGAAAAGTAATGGAGAAGGAAAAACAGCGGAGGTAAAAAAGTAAGGGAGAAGGAAAAGAAGGGGAGAGGAAAGCAGGGGAGGGAGAAAAGTAATGGAGAAGGAAAAACAGAGGAGGGAGAAAAGTAAGGTAGAAGTAAAAGTAGGGGAGGGGGAAAAGAGAAGGGAAAACAGGGGAAGGGGAAAAGTAGGCGAGAGGAAAAATAGGGAAGGGGGAAATTCAAGGGGACCGTGGAAATCAGCGGAGGTAGAAAAGCAAGGGTGAATAAAAAGCAAGGGAGGGAAAAACGGGGAGGGGGAAATCAGAGTAGGGGGAAAAGCAAGAGGAAGCAGTGGAAGGGGAAGCAGGAGAGGGAGGAAGCAGGGGAGGGGAGAGTAGGGGAAAACGGGAAGTGGAGGGCAGGGGAGTGGAGGGGAGAGCAGGGGAGGGGAGGGGAGGGGAGAGCAGGGGAGGATAGAGCACGGGAGGAGAGCGCAGGGGAGGGGAGAGCAGGGGGGGAGAGTAGAGGAAAGGAGAGCAGGAAAAGGGAGAGCAGGGGAAGGGAGAGCAAGGGAAAGGAGAGCAGGGGGGGAGAATAGGGGAGGGGAGAGCAGGTGAGGTAACAAGCTAGTAAGGGAAAACAAGTAAGAGGAAAAACAGACGAAGGGAGAGCAGGTGAGGAGTAAATCAGCTGAGGGGAAAAGCAGGTGAAGTGGAGAAGCAGGAATGGGAAAATAGTTGGGGGAAATAGGTGGAGGAAAGCAGGTGTATGAAAGCAGGTTATGGGAAGAGCAGGGGAGGGGTGAGTAGGGGAAGGGAGAGCAGATAATGTGGAAAAAGTAGGAGAGGGAAAAAGGAGGCAAGGAAAACACATGCAAGAGGAAAAGAAGATAAGGAGACAAGCAGGTGAAGTGGAAAAGTAGGCAATGGTAAAAACAAGTGAAGTGGAAAAGCAGTCGAGGGCAAAGGAAGGCTCGGGTAAAAGCACACGGGAGTTAAAGCAGGAGGGGAGAGACAGGCGGGGGGGGGAAGAGGTGGGGGAAACAGATGGGAAAACAAGTGGGGGGTAAAGGCGGGGGAAATAGGCAGTATAAAACAGGCGGGGAACAGGCGGGGGAAGCAGGCGGGGTAAAACAGGCGGGGGAACAGGTAGGGGAAGCAGGGGCGGAAACAGGTGGGGGAAACAGGCGGGGGAGACAGGAGGGGGAGACAGGAGGGGGAAACAGGCGGGGGAAACAGGCGGGGGAAACAGGCGGGGGGAACAGCGGGTAATGGTAAGAGCAGGTGAGGGGAAGATCAGGTGAAAGGAAGAACGGGTGAGGGGAAGAGCAGGTGGGGAAAACGGATGTGGGGAGACAAATGAGGGGGAAAAGGTGAGGGGAACATGTGAGGGGAAACCTAAAGGGGGGAACAGATGAGGGGAACATGTGAGGGGAAACAGGTGATGGGAACAAGTGATGGGAGTATGAAGGGAAAACAAGTGAGGGGAAACATGTGAGGGGAAACAGGTGAGAGGAAACAGGTGAGGGAAACATGTGAAGTAAAACAGGTGATAGAAACAAGTGATGGGATCATGAAGGCAAAACAAGTGAGGGGAAAACAAGTGAGGAGGAGAAATAGGTTATAGGAAACAGGTGAGGGGAACACGTGAGATGAAAGGTGAGGAGTAGAAGCAAGTTAGGGCAGGAGCACATGAGAAGAGAAAATTAGGGGAAAACAAGTGAGGGGAAAAGGAAAAAGACAAGCAAGGAGAAAACAGGGGATGGGAAAACATGGGAAGGGAAGCAGGGGAGGAAAAAGCAGGGAAGAGGAAAAGCAAGGGGAGGGGAGAGCTGGGGAGGGGAGAGCCGGGATTTGAGTGTGAGGGGAAGTGTAACTATGGAAATATAAGGGGAAAGGGAATAGTAGTGACACGTGAATCAAATGAATAGTTCCTTGGGACGAATGAGATGGCCAGAGACGTAAGGAGAAGAGACGAGAAAGGGAGAGAAGGAGGATCTGAAAGGCAACTGAATAAAGAATTAAAAACAATAGGATGAAATAACAAATAAAGATAAAATAGAACCTGGAAAAGAATGCCGACTCCCCATTTCATTCCGGTGAAATACTTTATAAATGCTGTTCTTGGATATAGAAGAGAAAATGAGTCAGGTTAAGTATAGAAAAGGTAATGAGGCTAAGTCTAACTAGAGAAAAGGCAAATAAGGATAAATTCAATGAAATAGTCTCTTGCGGTTGAACTTGGAGATAAGACACGAGTGTGATAGATTCTACCCTTGGAAACAACATCGCATCGATGAAGTGGACTTATAAAGATGGCAAAAGATATATATAAGGCGAAAAAACAGGAAGGAACAGTAGAAATTACAAGTGACCAACATTCGTTTTTGGGAAGAGATTATTCTCCGATCATTAGAAATACTACGTTACTCTGGCGATAAAAACCTTGAAATGTAGTGTATATTTATCACAGGTGATGTTTTGCTGATTTTTTCTGATTGGCCACCGGCGACTTTATTCAGCTGAGGAGCCGATGTAGTGGAAGAGTTAAAATAATTAAATATACACAGAAATGGGTACACGTGACGAAGACAAAAAAGAGTTTGAGGAATAAAGAGTTGAATGAAGAGGTAGACAAAGAAAGTTGTTGGAAAAGAGTACACAACAGATGTTTGGCGAGAGAGAGCGAGTGGGGAAGATGAACAAACGGTAGATAGAAAGATTAGAATAATAAATGAGGTACAGAGTAGGAAGTGAGAGTTTGCCTATGTACCACTATCTAGTGCCTGAATAGGTGTAGAAGGGCTGAGAGGCTGTAAGATTAGGGGCTTTGGTATAGGTGCTGTGTTGGTATAGGTGCTGTGCGCACAGGGTGGATGTGACGGCACTGGTACAGGGATATTTACAGGCAAGGTGAATGGTTTTAAGAACTTTTATGGGTGGCATCAAGTAATTTGATTCATCTGAGGGAACAAGTTATTTAAGCGAAGATGACACTTGGGAACATTGGAAAATTATATTATTTTATGCTGATTGAAAATAGATCCTTTTGTTCGTTGTTGGGAAGATCTTCCACGCCTGTTCAAATTGATGTTAATATGAACACTTTTTGTTCATTTCGGGACTACTAAGAGCGCCTTAAGTTCACTTCGGTGCTGATATGAACACCATCTGTTCATTTCGGAGCTATAAAACCTTGTAACAGAACTTCAAGTGGAACGCTCATTAACACAAATCCTATATTCTCCAGACTACTCTTGCTATACCCATCTACCTCCTTCTATCTCCCACCCTCTCTCCCTCCCTTCCTCCATCTCTCTATCCCTGCCCACTTCCTCTCTCCCTCCATCCCTTCATCTCTCCCGCCCTTCCTCTATCTCTCTCTCCACCCCTCTATCACTATCTCTCTCTATCGCTCTATCTCTATCTATCATTCTGTCTATCTTTCTCTATCACTCTATCTTTCTCTATTTATCACTCTGTCCATCTTTCTCTTTCTATCACTCTGTCTGTCTTTCTCTCTTTATCTCTCCTTCGCCCTCTTTCTATCTCTCTCTCCCTCTCTCTCTACCTCTCCTTCCCTCTTCATACCTCTCTACATCTCCCTCCTTCTTCATATCTCTCTATCTCTATCTCCCTCTCTTTATCTCTTTATCTCTCTCTCCCTCTCTCTCTCTCTCTTCCTCTCTCTCTCTCTCTCTCTCTCTATATATATATATATATATATATACATATATATATATATAATGTATATACACACACACACACATATATATATATATATATTATATATACATATTATATATATATATATATATATACATATATATATATATATATATATATATATATATATATATATATATATATATATATATATATGAACATATTTAGAACCTCTGCCATGGGATTCGAACCCTGACCCGTGCGTCCACAATCACCAAGTCAGGACGCTAGCAACCGAGCTACGTGTGATGGTTCAAAAGGACTGTACAAGTCCCCCATATTAAGCGAGCCCTCCGACAAGTTGTGTATGTTAAAGACAGATTGAACATTTTTAGAGACTTTGCCATGGGATTCAAACCCTGACCCGTGCGTCCATTATCACAAAGTCAAGACGCTAGCAACCGAGCTACGTGTGATAGTTCAAAAGGACTGTACAGGTCCCCTACCACGCTTCACGTAACATCAGAAGATATAGTCTCATTTTCATCCAATCCCCGTATTAGGCGAGCCCTGCGACAAGTTGTGTATGAAAATTTTTAGAAGCTCTGCCATGGGATTCAAACCCTGACCCGTGCGTTCACAATGACGAAGTCAAGACGCTAGCAACCGAGCTACGTGTGATGGTTCAAAAGGACTTTACAAGTCCTCGACCACGCTTCACGTAACATCAAATGATCTACTCTCATTTTCATGCAATCCCCGTATTAGGCAAGCCCACTGACAAGTTATGTATTTTAAAGATAGATTGAACAATTTTAGGTGCTCTGCCATGAGATTCGAACCCTGGCCCTTGCGTCCATAATCACGAAGTCAAGACGCTAGCAACCGAGCTACGTGTGATGGTTCAAAAGGACTGCAAAAGTCCCCCCGACCACGCTTCACGTAACACCAGAAGATCTAGTCTAATTTTCTTCCAATCCCAGTGTTAGGCGAGCCCTCCGACAAGTTGTGTATGTTAAAGACAGATTGAACATTTTTAGAAGCTCTGCCATGGGATTCGAGCCCTGGCCCTTGCGTCCATAATAACGAAGTCAAGACGCTAGCAACCGAGCTACGTGTGATGGTTCAAAAGGACTGTACAGTCCTTTTGAACTATATGTGTGTATATATCTATATATACACTCTTTGGGATGGTGGAACTCCGTGGGGAAGTGGAATTCCGTACATTGGTGGACTTCAGTAGAGGGAATGGCAGAGTGTAAGGGAGAAGAAGTGGGAGAGGGAGTGGGAGAGGCGGTGGGAGAGGGATTGGAAGAAGGTGGAGGAGAGGGAGCGGGAGAGAGAGAGAGAGGGAGAGAGAAAGGGAGAGCGGGAGAGAGAAAGGGAGAGGGAAAGAGAAGGAGAGGGAAAGAGAGGGAGACGGAAAGAGAGGGAGAGGGAAAGATAGGGAGAGGGAGTGGAAAAAGGAGGGAGAAGGAAAAAGAGGGAAAGGGGAATAGAGGAAAAAGGAAAGAGGGAGAGGGAGAGGTAGAGAGAGAGGAAGAAGGGGAATACATCTTATCATCTCTTTGCTTCCAAGTAAAGAAAATGACTATTTATTTGTTAGATTATGGTTACGAGTATATTCATAGTTCTGTACACCCCGGCACGTGTTTAGCTACTTGTACAAGGTACACGTGACGAACAACGTGCATAGTTCTCGTGCACATGCACTTGCGCAGTATCATCTGTAAGCTCACATACGCACGTCTTGGAATGTCCACATGTTTACATATGTTTGGAAACCCATCTACGTGTAAATATCAAAGTGTGTATGTATGTAAACAGGATCTCCCGTTGTGTAGTATTTGCACACACACACTCGAACATATGTGCATAAGCGTACACAGAAGCTTGTGTACACGTCTCCTGATGTTACTTCCTTTAAAGTACTGCCAGGTATTCCTTGTATTCACTAGACCTGTGAATACATTCGGGTCATTCAGTGTCTGCTTTGAAAGGCGTAGGGCCAGGAGCAGGAGAATCTTGGACCGGTTTGAGATTTCTGTTTATGGAAATGTAAACTTTCGTTTTCAAGTATTTACGTTTTTTTTTCATATTTGTGTTTTTCTTTGTCGGTGTCTAGAAGTCTTCAACCCTCCTACGTTATTTATCTTTTTTTTTTCTTCTTTTTTTTTATTTTCGTTTCCGAGTACTTGCTCTAAGAGTCCTTTTTCCTTGTCGGTGTCAAAGAATAACCTTTTCATGTTTTTTTTTTTTATATATATTTGCAATAAGATTTCTTTTCTTTTTCTGCGTCTATTTTTTCTGGTATATTAATTGCCAGTCCCTTCAGTCTAGTGATCAACTCCATAGTTCTTTGATCGGACTATTTCTAAACTATTTTCTTCGCCCGTTTGGTGGAATCTGGGAAAAATTGGAGGAAAATCCCACAAAAATTCACCACAGGTGGCCTAACGATTAAAGCCCACTTTTTGAGATATATTACTCTGGCTGACGTCAAACGATACCATTCTGCAGTTTCAACCAATCTTATGCCATAAAAGTTTTAAAATGAAAAAAATAGGTCTTTCAGCATCCACATTTATTTGATCTTATTTACTTCTTAACCAATTCTTAATTTCTGTATTCACGCTTGCAAAGATGTTCTCTCTTCGCTTTTTTCTTGTGATTATCTTTTCCTTTGGCTGATGAACATCCAAGATTCTTCATTGGTTAACCTTGAACATTTTTCAGCTGAGTTACACATACACATACACTGACACACACACAACAGACAGACACACATACAACAGACACTCACACACACACACACACACACACACACACACACACACACACACACACACACACACACACATACACACACACAAGCACACATGAGGAGCATGTCTACAGGTCCATAAGTAGGTCGAATGCAGAAAATAAATAAATATATAATTATAGATAATAAAATAAACTAATACATAATGATAAATAATAAACAAAAGGATAAATAATAGTAATTTATGAAAAAAATAAGAGATGAATAATAATAAATGAATAAATCAAATAAACGCCCTGCATTACAGCATATTGCTTGGGTGTTTTTCTAAATGAATCTTAAAATTTCAAACCAGGAAGTTTATTCCATTCATTTACTACATGGTTATTGAAGTTGTTTCTACCCGCTTCCAAAATCTACTTCATGATAATTTGAGACCAATATTTCATGTTCGATTCGCATTCAGTGTGAAAATTTCGTCAATTTTCATGTTTTCCATTCCCTTCTGAATCTTAAACGCCTGTATGAAACCACTTCTGAATCTACGCTTTTTAGGGAAAATAGATTGATTTGTTTTAGTCGATTTTCTTATTATTTGTTTCTGATATTTGGAATCGGTTTTGTGGCTCGCCTTTGTACTTGTCCGTGGTCTATATTATTTATAGATACTATGAATATAAGTGGCCCAAGAACGAAACCCTGAGGAACTCCACGCGTAATATTTTTTCATCTAGAAGTAGGGGGTGGTGTTATTTTGCAAAAGTCATCCTTTTGATGCAGTATCCCCCTAATATATGGTCTAGGCTTACCTGAATTCGTAATGGTTCATGAGATCATTATAACCTACCTTGTACATAATGTTTGTAAGTTGCCACCCTCAGAACCAACCAAAATATGACGTTTGTGTGATTTTGCATGATAACAGATTCTCATTTTTGGTTGCTTTCAGTTGAATTAATGAGTCGAGCAGAGTATATATAATTGTTTACAGGAACATAATACTATTTCTATTTTTGCAGGTTGAATCAATATGGCTAGCGTAGACACAAGATTTCATTATAGAATGACTCAGTGTGGTGTGGACTATATAGAGAGAGCAGAATTACTGCGTGGGATGTTCCCAACTGGCAAAGATATCATACAAAATATGCTCTATTTACTCCGGCCAATACGGGCAGGCCAAGCTCAGCGTTCCAAGGATGCAGGAGCTCACATGCTGGCAGAGCTGGTTTAGGAACACTGGATATTCTACAGTCTGTACACCATCCACACCAGACACATAAAGAGACACATACTGAAGCTGTATGGTGAATTTGTCACTCTGGACCAGACACGGAAACAGCGACAAAGTGACATTTTTCAAGCAAGAGCAGCAGGCTTCAATGAAAGGATGAAACAGTTGATGGACGTGTTCTGCCAGGACTTTGAAATACACAAGAAGATAGAACTGAAACATCGGGTGAAAATGGATGAAATGGAATGGACCTTCCTTGAGCATCAAAGAACCCAGAAGAAAATGTACTGTGAAGACTTCGTGGACAAGAAATGGATGAAAACGATGGAGTGTCGGAGCATGGATATGCAGAGCCTTGAGAGAAAGAGAGCTGAGTGCGAAAAGGAGAAAGAAGTGTCTATGTGTCAACCTGGAGGTTGACAGCGAGAGACGTTTCGTCCCCAAGTAAGATGTACCACATCGACCGACCCAGGGCTAGGAGAGAGGAGCTGTTGTAGCGCGCCCCGTTACCTGACCCCAGGTAAAAAGTTGACAATAGCGAGGGATCATCCCTTCCCAGGACCGCCAACTAGACCAGGCAATTCGTCGTCACTGCTGCGCCACGCATGCACAGTACAACCCTCCTCTTCAGTTCTCCTCCCCTCCCATATCCACAGAGGGAGGTCACGAAGGAACTTGAGGACACTCCACGGCAGGCCGCCCTCTGTGACGGACCAGGAGGGACACTCTCTCTACGACGGTCCGCTCTCCGTGACGGACCAGGAGGGACATGCTCTCTACAACGGGCCGCCCTCCATGACGGACCAGCAGGGACACACACTCCACGACGGGCCGCCCTCCGTGACGGATCAGAAGAGACACATACTCTACGACGGGCCGCCATCCGCGGCAGACCACGAGGGGTTCAGCACCCGACTGGAGCAGGAGGACTCAACGAAGAGCTGTTGGGCGGACATTTCAGACTCCCCCCCCCCAACAGGAAAGGGTTATAGAATTACTTACCTCTAATAGATTATGTTCAGTTAGTGTAGCTGTACTGTGTTAATCCAAATAAGGCCATCATAGTGGTGTTAGTGTTTTTTTTTTTTTCAAGTACATGCTTCGAGCCCTCGCGACACTGGTGCTTCGAACAGGGACTTGGTTGAGAAAAAGAGAGAAATACAGAACTGCTGGACAAGTGAAGTGTGCATGATTAGTATTAAGTACGTCTACGCAGTTGTTAGATTAACCCGAGTGGTATAGGCAAGCCGTAGCCAGCATGAGTGTAGGGAAGAAGCGAGTGATAGAACATAGGACATAGGACATCCGAGCAGTTAGGATGCCTGCGCTTAGTTCGGAAGCATTTGCAGGACGAGGTGAGAGAACAAGTAGGTTGCACTACCGTCATCTCGGAAGAAGCCGAGAACTGTGTAGGTCCTGAAACAGTGCAGGTCAGGCAAAGCGAGACACAGGAGGATGTGGAGCAGTTGGTAGAGTGACGAGTTTTTCAAGGTAGGATGAAGGGACCCGCCGTTCGAGTTCTGCAGAGCCGAGGAAGGATTCCGGCCATGGAAAGATTTCCGGAACAGAGAAGTTCCTGACATATTGATTCAGCTGGTGAGAGCTGACAGATTTACGCTGCAGTAGCACAACCGTTGCATAACCTTCAAAAACAAGAGTGCACCGAACAAAGTACGTTGGGGAGAGACTGAGGAAAGGGCATTCCAACAATTGAAATCCCACTTGTGTAATAGGCCTATTTTGCAGCTCCCTGATCCCAGCAAACCCTTCACGCTACGGATCGACGCATCCAAGGACGCCGTCGGAGCCGTTCTACTCCAGAACGGATGAATGTACTCGGTAGCTTATCACAGCAGGAAGTTACGGGCAGCAGAGAGAAACAGTCTGATCATAAAGTGAGATATATTAAGGGAAACGAGACTTAGAGAGAATATTAGTTGAACAAATAAATGCCTATATTTTTTTTGTCCCCAGATCCGGAGGAAGAAGACTGCATTTCTTGTGTATACAGTACACTACATTTACGCACACACACGCACAAGCATTACATTCAACAGGTATGTCATAATGCATTGGCCAGAGAGAGCCACAACTACTCGATCTTGCGAGGGAGTTTTTCCCTCAAGGAAAATATTAGCCTGAGGTTTTTACGCTTATGACGCAAGTTCGAGGTAGCAAAGGCTATATAGGACACCACACACATTTTCTTTCAAGCGTCTCGACATGGTCACGAGCTAGCGTCGTTGGAGGAGTGTCAACCTGGAGGTTGATAGCGAGAGACATTTCGTCCCCACGTAAGCTGTATCACGTGGACCGACCCAGGGTTAGGAGAGAGGAGCCGTTGCAGCACGCCCCGTTATCTGACCCCAGGTAAAAAGTTGACAATAGCGAGAAGTCATCCCTTCCCAGGGCCGCCAACTGGACCAGACAATTCGTCGTCAGTGCTGCGCCATGCATGCACAGTACAACCCTCCTCCTCAGTTCTCCTCCCCTCCCATATCCACAGAGGGAGGTCACAAAGGAACTTGAGGACAGTCCACGGCAGGCCACCCTCCGTGACGGACCAGGAGGGATACTCTCTCTACGACGGTCCGCCCTCCGTGACGGACCAGGAGAGACACACTCTCTACGACGGTCTGCCCTCCATGACGGACCAGGAGGGACGCTCTCTCTATGACGGTCCACCCTCCGTGACGGACCAGGAGGGACACACTCTCTACAACGGTCCGCCCTCCGTGACGGACTAGGAGGGACACATACTCTACGACGGGCCGCAATCCGTGGCGGACCAGGACGGGCTCAGCACCCGACTGGAGCAGGATGACTCAGCGGTCGACCCGAGTATTCACAGCGACGTGCTGTTGGGTGGACACTTCAGGCTCCACCCCCCCCCTCCGAACAGGAAAGTGTTATAGAATTACTTACCTCTAATAGAATCTGTTCAGTTAGTATAGCTGCACTATGTTAATCCAAATAAAGTCATCATAAGGGTGTTAGTGTTTTCTCTATTCTCATTTTTTCCGAGTACATTTGGAACCCTCGCAACACTATGTCAGTTTCAACCTTTGACGACAACAGTCTAATTCTGAAGATGCTGGCAAGGCCACACACATCACTTACTCTGATCTTGAAAGTTATATTTCTGTTGAAAAGGTGAGGGTTCAAGTGTTAAGAAGCGGCGGACGGCGACAGACACAGTCACTCAGCAGCATGATGAATTACCACGCCGATATCAGCACATCCGTGAGGGTATACGAAAAGTCCGACCAGAATTCTACAAGACAAACTGAAGAGCCACCACCACATGTCCGAGTGGCAAGCAGAATCAGCTGTGTTCATTGTCGGCAACAAGGTGTTTTTGACCTATTATGATGAGTGTTCAAAGAACCAGGGCGCTGGCTATTTCTTCGTTCAGGATGTTACTGTCAATGGAACATACAGTGCTCTATCGACCATGATGATTGCTTTTTCTGAGTTCAAGAATATCCTGGCTGCTCTCAGAGTGGCAGTTCCTGAAATCCTGGAGGCGGCAAGTGATGTCACATCTAAAACTCTGTTCGAGAAGATAGACTTTGTGATTACAGACCAGACAGCTCACAATTTGATAGTAGGTGCATTATTGGCAAAAAGTCTAGAGTCTGAACACACCTCAGATCACCTATTCTGCAATGTACACCCAATTCTGATGTTTAATCGAGTCAACACCAAACAGTGGGCTGAAATAAAGTACACGCTGGTTAGAGACAAAATCTATTCAAACTTCCTTGTCATTACAGCAACAATCGCAACATGTGACTGAACAAGCCCTCGATTGTATGACTCGACTCATCAAACATGAGTTTGATCATAAGCCATGGAACCAGGCACATGAATTAGATATCCACAGAGCACCTCGACTAAAGAAGTCTGTCAGCCTCAAGCATGAGCGATTTAATCGCTTTACACTGATCTGCGCCATTAGTCTCTACCATCTGGAAGATGTGATATCCTTTCTGCAGAAATAACAACATGTTACCAATCAGTCAGCTTGCATTATAAGGTGTTTCTTGGGCTTGGAGTTCTTGAAGGTGATGTACTGTGCAGGTGCTCTTCTTGGACTTCGTCTAGTCGAGCCATACCTGTCTTTGACGATGTCAGCTGAAACAAACTTCAGCAAGATTATTCCAGCATTTCAGCATCTGTACTAGAAACTAGAGGAGGTATATGGGGTTACCTTGCTGCAGGTTCAGGAACCAGCCCTCAAGTTTGTGTCCCAGGAAAGGTTCCAGCATACAAAGTATGATAAGGACGTCTGTGATGGCATTCTCAAAGTAGCAGCCTTATTTCAACTTCAGGTCATTAAGCTCCTAAAGATGATTCTTCTCAAGTTGGCAACGGGCTTTCAGAGGCAGAAGGGCGATATCTTTGCCTTTGGAGACTACGATGAGTCTGCACAGAATGCTGTCACTCAGATGGACCCAGAAAAGTTGGAGAAGACATTAATTCACAACCTAAATGTAGAGCGCAGTGTTGGATGTGTTAACTTCGAGCTGTCAAGAAGAGGTGCTAAACAGCTTGGCAGTGCATCGGCAGCACAGGTCAAAACCAAGTAGACTGATTTTATCAACAGAAGGCAATCAGTCATTCAAGATCTACGGCAGTGTGGTCAGGAAAGGAGGAAACCTACCAGAAATCATGCTAGCATGGAACACAAGGCAAGACAAACTGCAGAACAAAGAGATTACCAATATGGCAGTAGATCGGTGAAAAAAACAAGGACCTGACAAGCCGAAAAGAATGGGAGGACCATTCACCTGCAGTAGATGAGTATGTGACAGATACTGACAACAATCAGTATACAAAGGTAAAACGCCTGTACCTGGAGGCTCGAGACACGTCACTTTCCCTGCCGAAATCAAGCAACCTATTTCGCCTCATGAAAGATTACAAGAACATTCCTATCAATACCTATGCAGTGAATCTGAAACTGTACCTGAAGAACATTACCTCCAACACAGAGATGACAGTGGAAAACTTTAATGAGGCCATGGACATAATCCTAGATAACTGACTATCTGTTGATAGTTTCTGTGAACAATAACACACTCGGGACACTCAAATTAAACACTGTGGGAACACATTCTGTTCTTGCTGTGTTTGATGTACAGTATCATTTGTCTCTAGTAAATTTAATGTCAATAACATTTATTTTCCTTTCCATATTCCAGGTCTTTACCAATATCATGGGGCAATTTTGAGTCACAAACGCTTTTTGGGGGAAATGCAAACTTTAATGCATATGTACAGGGGATTTGGGCTTGATTAAATGGCTTATAATTGGTATTTTCTCGTTCATACTGACCTCTATATTTCAAGGGGGGGTATAAAATTTGGTAGTAACACCACCCACTTCTAGAAATTTTGCCATTCAGAACAACTCTGTTTACAATCGTTCAACCAATTACTAGTCCAGTTTAATAGGCTACCACTATTTCCGTGTGAGGGCAATTTAGTAAGCAGTCTTTCGTGCAAGACAATGTCAAAAGTCGTCGCAAAATCCAGATATGTTAAATCTCCACTGCTTATTTTTTCGTTATTTGAGATAACTGTGTTGTAGAACTCGAGTAGGTTAGTCCCGCAAGAACTTTTCCGTCTGAATCCATGCTGGCCATCATTTATTGAACATCTACTTTTTAAATTGTATTTGATAGCATCTTCATGATAGTATTTCTTTTATTTTTCCAATGATTGAGGTTAAGCTTATAGGCCAGTAGTTCATTGGTTTCTTTTTGTCACACTTTTTGAATATGGGGGTAACGTTAGCTAACTTCCATTCTCTTGGGATGTTTCCAGATATTTTTTTTTTTTTTTTTTTTTTTTAATAATTTCTAATGGAACAAGAATCTCATTTTTTCCCTTCAGGTCCTGATGTGCTATTAACTTTGATTTTTCTATACATCTTTTGATATTTCCTTTTGTTATATTTACACCATTGACTGAGTTTCCCCCTAGACTTATCACAGGCTTCAGTTACGACTTC
>NC_134810.1:7443996-7448996 GCF_046742065.1 Oratosquilla oratoria | reverse complement strand
TGCAGATCGGTAGGCTATTTTCGTCGATGGTTTGTAGTGCTTCCTTGATAGCGTTGATGGCGCCTTTTATGGAGACATGGGTAAATAACGATGTTACATCGTAACTGATTAATCTTTTCTGTGAAAAGTCTATGTTGTTGAGTTTCTCGATTAAGTCTGTGGAATTTTGGAGATGCGTATTACTGATGTTACCAAGGGCGGACGATAGGTGTTTGGCTAGGATTTTAGCTAACCTGTGCGGGGCGCTTCCAATACCTGAAGTAATGGGTCTAAGAGGTATCTCCTGTTTGTTGTTCTTGGAGAGTCCTTTCAAGGTCGGTATCTTGGGGTCTTCTTCTAAGAGATGTAACATTTTCTTACCCTTTTCGCGGGTCGGATAAGAGATCCTCCATTTTGCGTACGTAATCCAATTTATCAAGGATCACTATACCTCCGCCTTTATCAGCTGTTGTGATCAAGATGTCGTTGTTGTCTCGAAGTTCTTTTAGTGCACGTGTGTACCTTCTGGGGATGGCTGGCTCACGTTTTCTCGAGGCTAGTGAGCAGCATAGTATTAGACCCTATTTGAATCCGTTCTCTAATTCACTGTCCCTCCAATTATAGTTCTATTCAACATAGTCGGCCGTGGTTTTGTGGTTAATGCCCGTGCTGAACTTCAGACCTAGGGAGAGAGCTTCTTCTTGTATTTTTGTCAATCTGAGTGATGATAGGTTTGTAATCAGTTCGTGCCTCCCAACTTCCTTCCATCGGCTGTTGCTGCACAAATGTTCTAGTTTCATTTGGAGTTTTGCTTTCTGGATCCTGTCTTCTTCCTTGATTTTAAGGACAAGGCCATGTGGTATATGGTCTTTCTTCAAGCGGCTCCTGATCATGTTTTCTTCATTTCGTAGGGTTTCTCTAGCTTCTTTTAGGTATTCTCTGGCTGTGTTGCTGAAGGGTTTGTGTGGGTGGTGTAGGTGTTTCGGTGCTGATCTGGGTAGGACCTGTTCTTCTAGGCAGTCCTTTAGGAATTTGTCTCTATTTTGAATACTCGTCAGCTTCCTCCTAAGAGTAAACTCCTCCTTGGTGACGCCACGCCTGTCTTTTCCATCTTGAGACAAATGTTGGTACATTGTGACAAGTTGATGAAGGTGGAAAAAGAAGTCACGGGTCTAGTTCCGAGTTCCTGGGTTTATTCCTGACCGGTTTCGCTCTATGCTTCTTCAGAGGAATGTGACTCTGGAGTGAAGCTGGCGGTATACACAGTCTGAGTAAGACCCGTTGGGTATAGAGTTTCCAGAGCTACACTCTCCCACTGTCAGAAAATAATGCGAATCGTGACCCATCTGAGAAAATGACAGTGTTCCAAAAGGCCACAGGTCTCTCCACCATCTCAACAGCCCAATCTCTTCTGCGCTTGATATTGGCTGGACGCAGGAGTGGTTTCCTTCTTGCAGCTCTGCCATAGTAGCCCAGACTGTGGAGATACCTGACAGCATTTCTTGGACTGACATCAGCTTGTGCTGCTATGTCAGAGGCCTTGCAACGTGGATCCTCTTCGACATTTCTTTTGATACGACAAAAGGTTCTTTCTGAGTGCCTGGTACGACTTATATGAGGTTTTGTGCCCTTCCTACCCTCTCTGGTAAATTGTACGATCACCCTATTAACAGTAGGAAGGGTTATTGACAAATATTCAGATAATTTGCGTTAATAAAATCCACCTTCATGTTGACTTATAATACGACCTCGCTGAAATTCAGATAGGTCTGCTGCTCCTTTGGTTCATGGCATGCTTGATTAATCTTCTAAGTAATGTGAAACATAAATCTAGGTAAATATAACATATTTGGTGAATTTAAATAACATTAAGCCTTAGATAAGAGCAGAAATGCATTTTTCTTGGTGTCTATTCAATTCTGTCTTGTCTGTATAAATTTATTGGAAAAATGTAAATACCGGACGGAAATGAAGGGTCTATTTGTCCGACGTTTTGATTCCCCCCCAGGAATCGTCTTCAGGGGGTATAATGGTTACAAGATTATGAACTCCTTATAAATCGGCAAAGTGATAATCCTGGGAAAGGTTCACATT
The DNA here is from genome assembly GCF_046742065.1 of Oratosquilla oratoria. Lineage (NCBI taxonomy): Eukaryota > Metazoa > Arthropoda > Malacostraca > Stomatopoda > Squillidae > Oratosquilla > Oratosquilla oratoria. The sequence continues at coordinate 7,446,923 of NC_134810.1, read as the reverse complement.
CTCAATCACATTTACAAAGGATACTTCTTTACAGGACAGGAGAAAATAGAAGGAAGGGTAGTGAATGGTGGGATGAGGAAATGAAGAGGTAGAGGAGAAGAAGTGAGCTTTCACAGATTGGTAACAAAATAGGACGAGGGAGTCATATGAGACGTACAAAGAAAAGAAAAGAGAAGTAAAGAAAAAGGTAAAGGAGGCAGAGAGAAGAGCAGATGTAAAATGGGGTAAGAGTATGACAGAAAATTTTGGAAGTAATAAAAAGATGATTTGGAAAGAAATTAAGAGGAAGAGGAGGTGAATCAAGTAGAGAAGAAAAGGTAAAAGGTGCAGGTGGAGAGATGATAATGGAGGAGAAGGCAGTAAGGGGAAGATGGGCAGAATATTTTAGGGAGTTGCTAAATGTGAAGGAGGATAGGGAGGGAAAGATAGCTGCAGTGGGAAATGCGAAGAAAATGAGAGTGATGAGTGAGGAAAATGGAGGAGAAATAAGGAAGGATGAAGTGAAGGCAGTTGTTGAGATGATGAAAGCAGGTAAGGCACCTGGTGTGGATGGATGTCATGCAGAATGTCTTAAAAAAGGAGCTACAGTGATGGTGGACTGGTTGGTGAGGTTATTTAATGTTTGCTGGAGAGAGGGTAGAGTGCCGGAGGACTGGAGGAGTGCTTGTATAGTTCCACTTTACAAGGGAAAGGGGGACAAGTGTGAATGTAGTAGTTTCAGAGGGATTAGCTTGTTAAGTGTAGTTGGGAAGGCTTATGGGAGGATCTTGATTGAGAGTATTAGGAGAGGAACAGAGGGAGTAATTGGTGAGGAAAAGCGTGGATTTAGGACTGGTAGAGGTTGTGTAGATTAGATCTTTGTGGTAAGACAGATATGTGAGAAAGCTATAGGAAAGGGGAAGGATGTTTTTTGGGCCTTTATGGATCTGGAAAAGGCTTACGACAGGGTAGACAGAAAGGCACTGTGGGAGGTTATGCAGATATACGGGATAGGAGGAAAGCTTCTGGGAGCTGTCAAGAGTTTTTATGAGAGTAGTAGAGCTTGTGTCAGGATTAGAAATGGAGAGAGTGAGTGGTTTGAGGTAAAGGTGGGACTTCGTCAAGGATGCGTTATGTCACCCTGGCTGTTCAACTTATACATGGATGGGGTAGTGCGAAAGGTAAATGCAAGGGTAGTGGGTCAGGGATTGGAGATGGTTAAAGAAAATGGAGAAAAGTGGGAGGTGAGCCAGCTGTTGTTTGCGGACGACACTACGCTTGTGGCAGGATCGGAGGATGGGTTGAGGAAGTTGGTGACAGATTTTGGGAGTGTGTGAAAGAAGAAAGCTGAAGATAAATGTGGGTAAAAGTAAGGTGATGAGATGTACAAGGAGTGAAAATGGCAGTAATCTGGAAGTGAGCATTAAGGGAAAGCGACTGGAGGAAGTGGATAGTTTTAGATACTTGGGTACAAATGTGGCAGGAAAAGGTGGAGTGGAGGTGAAAGTAGAATGTAGATTGAGAGAAGTGAGTAAATGCCTTGGTGGATTAAAAAGTGTAATGAGGAATAGACATTTGGGAATGGATGCTAAGAGGAGACTGTATGAAGGAGTGATTGTGGCAACAGCACTATATGGAGCAGAAACATGGAACATAAGAGAGGAAGAGAGAAGGAGCTTGAATGTTTTTGTGATGAAGTTTCTGAGAAGTATGATGGGGGTTACTAGGCTGGATAGAGTGAGTAATGGGGAGGTGAGGAGGAGAACAGGGGGGGAAAGGGAGGGGGGAGATAGGGTTGATGAAAGATGAAAGAGTATTAGGATGGTGTGGACACATGGAACGAATGAGTGAAGAAGGACTAGTAAAGAAGGTATGGAAGGCAGATGTTGAGGGAGTGAACATGAGGGGACGTCCTAGGATGAGATGGATTGATGGGGTGAAGGGGGCTTTGGGGAAGAGGGGAATGTCTGTTGAGGAAGGACGGGAGAGGACAGAAGACAGGGGTGAATGGAGAATGGTTGTATATGGAAGATGTTGTGATGCATGAGGTGGAATGGACGGGGGGATCGGGGGGTGAGGTAGTATGTGTGAGCAAAATTTTGACGCAGCCCGAAGGGATTTCTCCCCGTCTTCTCCTTTATATGGGGGGACGGAGAGGGGGTTTTGCCGATTTAATGAAGCGGCCTTGCTGTGGATGTGCTGTGTCTTGCGACACTGCTTCTGACCCAGGGCAGTGGACAAGGTGCAGGGATGACCCGTCATCTAGGAGGTGCTAAGATGGGAGGGAGGGTGGAGGGGTGTGGAGTGTATTCAGGGATGGAATGGGTGGGAATGATTTTATGCCTTTTCCTTTTTGGCTACCTCCCTAGTAAGGGGGAAAAAGCCTTGGTATATGTATGTACATTCTTCACAATACTAAATACACTACAATTGAAATTTAATATTCGTGCCAAATAAAACAAAAACAAAAACAAAAACAAAAACAAAAACAAAAACAAAAACAAAAACAAAAACAAAACAAAAACAAAAACAAAAACAAAAACAAAAACAAAAACAAAACAAAAACAAAATGAAATAAATCAAATAAAGTACAAATAAAAAGTTACATGGCTGTGAACATAAAACAAGTGTAGCAAAAGTATCAATACATAACACTAACGTTAAAACAGATAATAGGACCGAAATGCAAATGGAGGTGGACAAAATGTCCTCAATGAAGTGACAAGAATAAACGATTAAATTACAACCAGAAAAATAAGAACCAAACAAAATGCACTACAATTGAATGAAATATTGACATAAAAATACAAATAGAAATGAAATAAGTTACATGGCTGTGAACATAAAACAAGTGTAGCAAAAAAGCATCAAATGTAATACTATTATAAAAACATCAGATAGGACAGAGACGCAAATGGAGGTGGACCAAATGTCCGCAATGAAGTGTC
>NC_134810.1:7433996-7436496 GCF_046742065.1 Oratosquilla oratoria | reverse complement strand
AATTTCTTTCCAAAACATCTTTTTATTACTTTCAAAATTTTCTGTCATACTCCTACCCCATTTCACATCTGCTCTCCTCTTTGCCTCCTTTACCTTTTGCTTTACTTCTCTTTTCTTTTCTTTGTACGTCTCATACGACTCCCCCGTCCTCTTTTGTAACCAATCTGTGAATGCTCGCTTCTTCTCTTCTACAACTTTCTTCGTTTCCTCATCCCACCATTCACTACCCTTTCTTCTATTTCCCCCTGTCCTTCTTGTTCCACACACCATCCTTGCACACTTTGTGACTCCCTCCTTGAACCATCCCCATTCCTCCTCCACACCCATCTCTGCTCTATCCTTTACTCCCTCCCACTCCTCCTTCAGCTTCTTTTCGTACTCCTTCTCCTTTTCCTTTTCATTCAAGGAGTTCACTCTAAGAACCTCCCTACCTTTTGTCCCTTTCCTCTTTCTCCATCTATCCTCCACTCTCAGCTTACCTTCCACCAAAAAATGATCTGATATTCCCCCACCCTCTCCCCTTAGCACATGTACATCCTTAACTCTTCCTATCATAATCCTATTTACCACTACATAATCCATTAGCGCTCTATCTACCACCCTCCCCTCCACCACCCTCTCCCATGTGTACTTATGCTTGACTTTCTTCCGAAACACTGTATTTGCTATCATCAACTCTCTTTCTAGACACATTTCCACAATCAACTATCCACTACGATTCTTTCCTGGAACTCCACACTTCCCAACCACTCCATCGATTGGACCATTTCCCACCCTAGCATTAAGGTCTCCCAGTACTATTACATTGACATTTCTTCCTAAACCCTCTATGCACTCATTTAAATCTATCCAAAAGGCCTCCCTTTCTTCCACGCTCTTCTCACTGCCAGGCCCATATGCACTTACAAAGACCCACATCTCCTTTCCCAGTTTCACCTTCATCCACATTATCCTTGAGGAAACCTCCTTCCACTCCACTACCTCTTTACCTATCTCCTCACTCAATAGAATAGCCACCCCTTCCCTCCCTCGCCCTCTCTTCACTCCTGATAACCTCCCACTTACATTCCCAAACTTACACTCACCCTTCCCTTTCAACTTAGTTTCACTCAAAGCCAACACATCCATCTTTCTTCTCACAAACATACTACCTATCTCTTCCCTTTTACTCTCATCTGTACCACATCCACGCACATTAAAAGACCCAAACCTTAGGGTGCTGGCCCGAGGCCCTCCAGCACCCCTTATGCCTTCACTTTCCTTTTTAGGAATTTGCCCCGTGGGGCTACAGGGAGAAGGATGCCTAGTCCCTCTCCCCGTCCCTTTCTTCTCGCCTCTTACGATCCAAGTGGGAAACTTGGTGGCAGTATTCTTTTCCCCGACCACAGGGAATTCCCCCATTACAGAAAGAGAATACTCAGAGAAATGGTACAGGACAGCAACAAGGGGTTGGGGGACAGCATAACGGAGGGACAGTCGTAGTATAAAAGTGTCATCATTTCTCTATGAACAGAATTTCTTCTATCATAGACAAAATGATGTGTGGCTCTGGTCCGTAGGGGCGCCCCATATAGACCCTAAAGTATCGACTGCATGCTACTTTGCCACAATAACAAGCAGCCAATACCCCAGACATATATAAATATATACACACATATATATATGTATATATATATGTATATATATATATATATATATATATACATATATCTGTGTGTGTGTGTGTGTGTGTGTGTGTGTGTGTGTGTGTGTGTGTGTGTATGTAGTGTGTATATATGTATATATTTATATATATGTATATATATATATATATATGTATGTGTGTATAGATAGTAAAACCGTAAAAAACCTACTGGTGCTGCCTCTCAACGAGAATTTCGTCAAGCTATCTCATATTCTTAAGACTGTCAACATTCAAATGGCATTTAAGAACTCCAGTACAGTTAGAATTCTTTTAATTAAAAACTCTCCTTATAAGGAAGAAGGATGCATCTATTCAATTCCATGTTAAAACTGCGACAAATGCTATATTGGCGAGACTGGAAAAGAATTAAAAGTAAGGTTAAAACGACACCAGTATAGCGTCAAGAGTGGGCATATTTCTAATGCATTATTTATTCACCTAAGGGATCTTAATCATTGCATAAATTGGGAGGGTACTAAAGAAATAGTTAAAAATAATTCATATTTGACTAGAAATATATCAGAATCCAGTCTGATCAAAAATACATTTGTCAATAACTTAAATTTAAGTCATGGTATGTACAAACTGGACAATTTTATTGTGAAAAAGGTAGTGGCCCAAACGTCCGCAGCCGCGAACAGGTCAGGTAGACAATAGAGCCTAACAACTTTTCCCGGTTCCCTTCTTGACCTTATATTCTGTGCATATATTCTTCTGCCCTTTTTCATTTTTATGTACCCTAAGGATGTCTGAATAGACGAAAGCACTTGGTCATCAGTTTATCTTTTTCCTTTGTGGTTTTTCCGATATTTAGAA
>NC_134810.1:7413996-7426496 GCF_046742065.1 Oratosquilla oratoria | reverse complement strand
TCGACCTTTGAAATCGACCTTCTGAAATGGGCCTTTGAAATCGACCTTCTGAAATGGGCCTTTGAAATCGACCTTCTGAAATGGGCCTTTGAAATCGACCTTCTGAAATGGGCCTTCTGAAATCGACCTTCTGAAATGGGCCTTTGAAATCGACCTTCTGAAATGGGCCTTTGAAATCGACCTTCTGAAATGGGCCTTCTGGAATCCACCTTCTGAAATGGGCCTTCTGAAGTTGACCTTCTGAAATGGGCCTTTGAAATCGACCTTTGAAATCAACCTTCTGAAATCGACATTCTGGAATTAATCTTCTGAATTGGGGCTTTTGGAATTACCCTCCTGGAATTACCCTCCTGGAATCGACATTCTGGAATCCACCCTCTGGAATCCACCCTCTGGAATCCACCCTCTGGAATCCACCCTCTGGAATCCACCCTCTGGAATCCACCCTCTGGAATCCACCCTCTGGAATCCACCCTCTGGAATCCACCCTCTGGAATCCACCCTCTGGAATCCACCCTCTGGAATCCACCCTCTGGAATCCACCCTCTGGAATCCACCCTCTGGAATCCACCCTCTGGAATCCACCCTCTGGAATCCACCCTACTGGAATCCACCCTACTGGAATCCACCCTACTGGAATCCACCCTACTGGAATCCACCCTACTGGAATCCACCCTACTGGAATCCACCCTACTGGAATCGACATTCTGGAATCGACATTCTGGAATCCACCTTCTGGAATTGACCCTCTGTAATCGACCTTTTGGAATCCAGCTTCTGGAATCGACCTACTGGATCCAGTCTCCTAGACCCAGTCTCCTGAACCCAGTCTCCTGAACCCTGTCTCCTGGACCCTGTCTCCTGGACCCTGTCTCCTGGACCCTGTCTCCTGGACCCTGTCTCCTGGACCCAGCCTCCTGGACCCAGCCTCCTGGACCCAGCCTCCTGGACCCGGACTCCTGGACCCGGACTCCTGGACCCGGACTCCTGGACTCAGCCTCCTGGACTCGGACTCCTGGACTCGGACTCCTGGACTCGGACTCCTGGACTCGGCCTCCTGGACTCGGCCTCCTGGACTCGGCCTCCTGGACTCGGCCTCCTGGACTTGGCCTCCTGGATTCAGCCTCCTGGACTCAGCCTCCTAGGCACATCCTCCTGAACCCAACCTCCTAGACCTAACCTCCTGAACCCAACCTCCTGGACCCAACCTCCTTGAATGGACCTTCTAGAAACAATCTGAGCCCGTTCTTCTACGTCTTCCAGTAGCCAGCCTTCCATGAATTTTCTTGTAAGTGTGACCTTGTCTGGTTCTCCTTGACCTTATGGTCTTCTTCGACCAACCTTCTATACCTAGGCTTCCGTGCCTTCCTTTACTTAACTGGCCCTCCTTTGACTAACTGGCCTTACTTTACCTAGCTGTTCTTTCTTTGTCTAACTTGCCTTCCTTTGGCTAAATGGCCTTCCTTTGCCTACCTGACCTTTCTTTGCCTACCTGACCTTTCTTTGCCTACCTGACCTTTCTTTGCCTACCTGACCTTCCTTTTCCTACCTGACCTTTCTTTGCCTACCTGACCTTTCTTTGCCTACCTGACCTTCCTTTTCCTACCTGACCTTCCTTTGTTTAACTAGCTTACGGGCATGGCGTTCCTTTGTCTGGTCTTCCTTCCATGGTCTTCCGTAGCCTGCTTTCCTTGAAAGGTATTTGTTGGGAAATCTTTTTCTGAACAACCTCCAGCCACAATTTTTTTTCTTGCATCTAAAGCAAGGGGGAATCGAACCTTCCGCATCCCGTGTCTTGCGACGGGCCTTCGTTGCATTTTAATTTCCAATTAGATTCTTTTGCCCTACTCTCGACGAAATTTTCGTCCTCCCCTACTCTAAGCATATCCAAATACTTCCTTTGTTTTTAAGATTTAGAACTTCTCATAAGTTTATTTTACGCCCAATCATCTTATTCAAGTTCCACTCAAAGCTTCTCCAATTCTTTCTAACGAACTCATCAAGATCCTTATCGAATCCCTACCAGCAACCCATTTATTATTATCGTAATTATCTTCTATGATTAATATTATTCCTATTATTATAATTTCATTATCATTTCATCCTCATTGTCATTACTATTACTATTACTATTTTACTCCAGTGGAACCAGTCTTTCGTGTTAAAACTGTTTTATACTTCACAACCGTTATCTACTAAGCTCCTCCCAGGCAAACGTTTGACTTATCCCATTCCTTTTCAGAACCTCATGATTGGATCAATTACCAATATAGCATCATTTTTTTTTACAGTAAAAATAATCTCCACCCACCACTCGTATTCTCGTTTCTGATTGGTTCCATTGTGCCCTCGCAGAACTCGTGCCACATTCTCTTGGTGGTTTCACCATCAATAACTGATTTATCAATCCGTTATTGATGTTGAAAATAATCACCAACCACCACATATACTTTTATCCATGAATGTCTAAGTTGCACAAGACATGAATGGCTATACTCTCTCAATCATATTAGTAACAGAGTAATACACACACACACACACACACACACACACACACACACACACACACATATATATATATATATATATATATATATATATATATATATATGTATATTTGTTTGTGTCATTTTGACAATTGGAAATATACTCATCTGCTGGGATTCGAACCCCCGCCAGAGCGGAATGCTTCATATAAAGCGAGGACTGTACCGCCTGTAAAACTGACCATTCGAGGGCACTCGTGTAGAACGTGGTATGTACTATATTTCATCAAATTCTTTATGCAGGCTAGTCTTCCGACAAGTGTTTGTGTCATTTATGCAGGCTAGTCTTCCGACAAGTGTTTTTGTCATTTTGCAGGCTAGTCTTCCGACAAGTGTTTGTGTCATTTATGCAGGCTAGTCTTCCGACAAGTGTTTGTGTCATTTATGCAGGCTATTCTTCCGACAAGTGTTTGTGTCATTTATGCAGGCTAGTCTTCCGACAAGTGTTTGTGTCATTTATGCAGGCTAGTCTTCCGACAAGTGTTTATGTCATTTATGCAGGCTAGTCTTCCGACAAGTGTTTGTGTCATTTATGCAGGCTAGTCTTCCGACAAGTGTTTGTGTCCATGTAGTGAGCGCTGAAACTATCAGTTGTTTTAAGAAACAGTTAGACAATTTTATGGATGGGGATGATTTTTTTTTTTTTTTTAATCGCTCCCACGGGTTTTGTTTGAGCCCGTGCGTGTATGACAGGGGGTGGTGGATATGGAGCTGCCTAGTGTAGGCCTTATGGTCTCCTGCAGTCTCCTTCATTCTTATGTTCTTATTCATCTGAGGAGTGTATATATATATATATATATATATATATATATATATATATATATATATATATATATAAGCATATATTGTTAAAATCGACAGCATTAGTGAGGTTGTTGATCTTCTTGTGGGTATTCTCCAGTTTTCTAACCAATATTCTGCCATTTGGAGGGTGGGCATAGACCAAGTTGCCAAAATGATTCATTTATTTCAACCTCACTAATGCTGTCGATTTTAACAATGCATGCATACAAGAGAATCTGCTCCCCAGATATTCAAATATATATATATATATATATATATATACATATATATATATATTTATATATATTTATATATATATATATATATATAATTCCGACAGTTGTCCGCGGACTCAAACCGAGACTTGCGTAGGGGAAAACTGTTGCAATTATTTGATTGACATCGCCGTCATTGGCGATTCTATTCAGATTATATATATATATATATATATATATATATATATATATATATATATATATATATATATATATTGTTGCGTGGCCACAAGTCCATGTATTTCTTTGTAAAAATATGCTTTTCATTTAACCACCTGTTTTTGTTAGATTGTAGCCACGCCCTATTTCACGCCTTCCTGAATTACAGATCGTATGAAATAGGACTTTCCATGTTCCGTGTGTCTTATTCCCTTTACATTCTTTTATCTTAGTTAGCTAGAATATTATTCATATTATAAATTGTACCTTATGTTAAAGATGTCTGTATGTATATTATGCTATTCCACTCGCCCTGCCTGTAATGAAATAAATTATAATAGTATTGCGAGTTGGCAACTGCGGCCATCACGGTGACCGCAGTCGTAAAATACGCCATATTTCTTTCCCTCTGTCTCTCTGGTTCTAAACCCGTTCAGAACGGACGCCTTTTTTTAGCTCCTCTTTTAACCATTAGGTTAAGTATGCTAGGTGGACCCTAGTGGTAACAAGTGGTCCTGGTAGGCATATAATAAGTGTGTCTTGTATTGTTCCGTGAATATGAAAATACGTTAGTGATAGTCTAGTTTGTTATACCTTGACGCCACTCAGAGTTATCCACCGGTCACCTAAACTTATGAAATACGAGATTAAAAGTACTGCACTAATAGATACATTTGATATGCAATACACTGTTACCCTGCCATTTAGTCTTAATCTTGTGTCAATGATTGGGTGTAGTGTTTCCCCTCCAATTAAGATTGGGTTTTAATGGGAAAATGTAACAATACACACAATATACACACGCAACTTGCACACACGCAACATGCACACACGCAACATGCACACACAACATGCACACGCAACATGCACACGCAACATGCACACGCAACATGCACACGCAACATGCACACGCAACATGCACACGCAACATGCACACGCAACATGCACACGCAACATGCACACGCAACATGCACACGCAACATGCACACGCAACATGCACACGCAACATGCACACGCAACATGCACACGCAACATGCACACACACCATGCACACACACCATGCACACACACCATGCACACACAACATGCACACACAACATGCACACACAACATGCACACGCAACATGCACACGCAACATGCACACGCAACATGCACACGCAACATGCACACGCAACATGCACACACAACATACACACGCAACATGCACACGCAACATGCACACGCAACATGCACACGCAACATGCACACGCAACATGCACACGCAACATGCACACGCAACATGCACACGCAACATGCACACGCACCATGCACACGCAACATGCACACGCAACATGCACACGCAACATGCACACGCAACATGCACACGCAACATACACACGCAACATACACACGCAACATACACACGCAACATACACACGCAACATGCACACGCAACATACACATACATACACACACACACACACACACACACACACACACATACACATACATACACATACATGTATACATATACATATACATACATATACATACATATACATACATATATGTATACATATACATATGCATATATATATATACATATACATATATATATATATACATATACATATATATATACACACATATATATACATATATATGTATGTATATATATATATATATATATATATATATGTATATATGATAGATATATATATATATATATATATATATATACATATATTCGAGTATATATGTATATATGTATAATATATATATATATATGTATAATATATATATACTGTATATATATATATATATATACATATATACACATATACATATGGAGATCAAATCCCTAAAAAAAATTTTTTAGCATACTTCTGGTCCGTAGGGATGTTACTAAATTCCTTAAAATATTGTCATCACAAAACTAGTGCAGTTAATACACAATACAAAATTGTATTTCGTGTGATGGTAGCCAACTTTCATCCCAAGACATTTTTCTCATGGTATTTGATCTCCTTTGTTGGGTCTCACTTGTGCTTTTGGGGTTTTGCATTTCTGATACCAGGTTCTTTTGTTCAGATGAAGCTACGTGTTCCCTCACACGAGGGTTTCAATCATCGCTTACGCGGTGCGGATCCGCTTCGATTCTTACGACCATGGGGGGAGAGGGGATGGGAGGTTCGGGAGGGGAAAAGAATGGAGGGGGGAGAGGGGGAAAGGAGAAGGGAAAAGGAAAGAGGGGCAAGGGAAAGAAGGGAGGGAAAAAGAGGTATGGGTGAGAAAAAGAAGATGGAGCGATGGGAAGGGGAGGGGAGAGGGACGGTAGAGAAAGGGGATGAGAGAGGGGAGTTGCAGAAAGGTGAAGGAGAGAAAGGGGAGGGGAGAGAGGGGAGTTGAGGGAAGGAAGAGGGAGAGAAGTGAAGGGAAGAGATGGAAGGGAGAGATAGGGGAGGGGGAGAGAGGGGATGGAGAGAGAAGAGAGGAGGAGAAAGGGGAGTGGGAGAGAGGAAGAGGACCATGGGGAGGGGGAGTAAGGAGAGGGGGAGAGGGGTGAGGGGAGGGGTGAGGGGAGGGGAGAGGGGAGGGGAGAGGGGAGGAGAAGATAGGGGAGGAGGAGAAATAGTAGGAGGAGAAAGGGGAGGAGGAGAGGGTGGAGAGAAGAGGAGAAAGAGGAGAGAATGAGAAAAGTGAGAGAAGAGGTAGGAGGAAGAAAAGGAAAAGTGTTTGTGCGTGTGTATATACGTGTGTGTGTACGTGTGTGTGTAAGTATGTGAGTGTGCGTGTGTGCGTGCATGTGTACATGTGTGTGTGTGTAATGCACATAGGTAAAAATAACAGTAAGTACGATTACAAATTATTTGGAAATTCGTTAACAAAAGTGGATAGTGAAAAAGATCTCGGCGTAATTATCAGTAACGATCTCAAATCATCCAAGCAGTGTATTTCAGCCTCTGAGAAAGCAAATAAGATTCTAGGACTGATCTTTTGACTTCAAAAGTCCATCACTCATTAACAAGCTATATAAATCGTTAGTTCGTCCACATTTGGAATATGCTGTTTCCGTATGGTCACCGAATCTCATTAAAGACATTGACAGACTGGAAAAAGTACAACGGCGAGCCACAAAACTGATTCCAAATATCAAAAATAAATCATACGAAAATCGACTAAAACATATGAATCTGTTTTCCCTAAAAAAGCGTAGACTCAGAGGTGACTTGATACAGGTCTTTAAGATTCTAAAGGGAATTGACAACATCAAAAGTGACCAAATTTTCACATTGAATGAGAATCAGACAAGAAACAATGGTCTCAAACTGTCCGGAAATAGATTCAATTTGGAAGTAGGTAGAAACAACTTTGCCGACCGTGTAGTTAATGAATGGAATAAACTTCCTGCACAGGTAGTGCAATGTAGTTCAGTTCGAAACTTTAAGAATCATTTAGATAAATACCTAAGTAAGATGCTGTAATGATTATAATTTATCTTATATTATTTGTTTTTGTTTTGTTATTATTTGTCTGTCTGATTTTCATTTATTATTAGTTATATGTCAATTTATTATTATTTACTATTTACCTGTTTATTATTTAACTATACCTATGCATTTATTTATGTCTTTTATTTGTTATTTAAATTATCAGTTTTTATTTACTATTTTATTATTAATATGATTGTTTTTTCGCATCCGACCTAGATATGGATCAAAAGGTCTCCTGTCGGCATGCTCCGCCTTTGTAATTCTTGGTAATCCTTTGTGTGTGTGTGTGTGTGTGTGTTCTGCCACAGTATGAAGTGGTGGGGGATTTCCGACAAGCGAATGACATCAATATGATGTCACACCACCCACGCTATGTCGTGTGATGTTCATCATGTCGCTACCGTTATGCACTGGAGGTCACCAGCTGAATCATGCATAAAAACTTCTTTCTGAAGGGAACACGTCACAGATCGCATACGCCACGCAACAAAGTATCAGTCTGCTCCGTGACCTCAGCTCAGTCTGCCTCGTGACCTCAGCTCAGTCTGCTCCGTGACCTCAGCTCAGTCTGCTCCGTGACCTCAGCTCAGTCTGCTCGTGACCTCAGCTAGAGAGCTCGTTTTTCTGCAGACACCAGCTAGCGAATACCTGTGAAATTTATATCTCCGAAAGTGTTAAGTGATTGTGTTGTGTTTTTTTTTTTGTAATTGTATATGTATAGCGCTATACAGTTACAGATATAAGATAAAGTGTAGTGTTCTATTTAAATTCAAAACAGTTTTCTGTTACTGTACTCCAAAGGTAGGAGAAATAGTATAAGGTACGCAGAGTAAGCTTCGTGTATTTAGTTTATTAGAGACCGCTTTGTTGTTGTTTTTTTGTTGTCGTTGATTTGTATTTTCTCTTTGCCGTTTTTATTGCTAAAGATGGAGCGAAATGGCCTGTGAAGGTTGCGTGAACCTAGAGGTCCGTCTCAGGATGTGTGAGGAGGAAATTCGTCTTCTCAGGAGTGCGCTCCGTGAGAAGAGTGAACCCTCCCCACAACCCAAAGAGCGTTCCACTTCTTCACCTACTGTCACTGCCGTGAGCGAGTGGCGCTCCGTGGGGTCCCGTTTGTCGAGCCTGCGTTCGGTGGACGTGTGCCCTGTGGAGCAACCGCTGGCTCTAGCTAATCGTTTTGCTCTACTGGAGGATGAAGTGGCTGAAAACCAGGAGTTCTTGGTGGTGGGGGACTCCATGGTGCGAGGCTATGACGACATCCTGCAGCGGAAGACAAAGCGACGTTGCAAGCTTGTATGTCAACCGGGCCGTGGGATCGCCGACTGCACCCAGTCCATCAGGGAGCAAGGACGGAAGAACACGGTTACGATTGTTCATACGGGTAGTAACGATGTAGGTAGGGTGAGATCAGAGGAACTTGTTCGGAATTACAAGGTCCTCCTTCAGGAGATGAAGGAACCTGGGAGCCGTCACGTGGTCTGTGGGATCCTACCGAGGATCTACGAAGGCTCGTGCTGGAACAGTAGAGCCATAGGGATCAATGATAGGATATCGCAGTTGTGCACACAATTGGGATACCACTTTCTTGATCCTTGGTATCTCTTTTCTAGGCGCCATGACCTTTACGCTTCTGATGGGATCCACCTTACCCGCAGAGGCAAAGATGTTCTTACAAACCTCATTGTGGGAGTTTGTAATGAGCTAGCTCCTTTTTTAGGGTAGAGGCCCAAAGGGAAGGGGAAATAGAATGTGCATGGGAAAACAGTGTAGAGTATAGCATATGTAGAACAATGTACCAGTATAGGACAAAATATAATTTTAGGACATAATGTCGGTAGAGGACGAAATGTTACATTAGGATGTAATGTCATAGGACAAAATGTCGCAATGGGATGTAATGACAGTGGAGGACAAAATATCACGATGGGAAGCAATGATAGTGGAGGACAAAATATCACGATAGGATGTAATGATAATGGAGGAGAAAATGTCACAGTAGGATATAATGTCAGTGGAGGACAAAATATAATTTTAGGAAGGGATACCGGACAGAATGTCAATAAAGGCCAAAATATCAGTGTAGAGTATAGCATTAATGTAGAACAATGTTCCAGTATAGGACAAAATATAGTTTTAGAATATAATGTCGGTAGAGGACGAAATGTTACATTAGGATGTAATGTCATAGGACAAAATGTCGCAATGGGATGTAATGACAGTGGAGGACAAAATATCACGATGGGAAGCAATGATAGTGGACAAAAGATCACGATAGGATGTAATGATAATGGAGGAAAAAATGTCACGGTAGGATATAATGTCACTCGGACAAAATATAATTTTAGGAAGGGATTTCGGACATAATGTCATTGAACGACGGGAGGCCGGCGTGAATCACGGTGACGTAGGGGGACAAAATGTACAAAAGAGATCGGATGACCGTGATCGACCAGATGACCGTGATGGGGGAAATGTTAATTTTGATGGGAGAAATGTTAATGAGGCATTGAATGTCAATGAAGGACCAAATAATAATATAGAGCAAGGAATAAAAAACAAAATGATAATGTAAGACATGATATTGAAACTCAAAATGTGTCAAAAAGAAATAATCACGAGTTTCTTAAAGCCATGTACTTTAATGCTCGTAGTATTAGGAACAAATTTCAAGAAATACAGGCGTATGTCAAAAGCGAAAATCTCGATATGATAGGAATAACTGAGACATGGTTAAATGGTACAGAGTTCGATGCTGAATTTAATATTGCGGGTTTTAAACACTTTCATCAGGATAGAAACCACAAGAAAGGTGGGGGTGTTCTGTTGTACGTTAAAAACAATGTTCACGCTTGTATTTTAGAGAAAGTGAAACAGGATGCATACGATAGTTTGTGGGTTGAGTTAACCCAAACAAATGGACAAAAAATGAATATAGGTGTAATATACACTGTGCAACAAAATTTTTAGGAATTTTTGTTTATCTTATTTTTTATCGTTTATATATGTAGTTTTATTCGCTGATTACAAAAATCACCTCATTTATGTTCTAGCATGAATAGTTCTCATAAATGAAGAAAACATGTTTCTATAATCTCATCAATTTAACCAATATATAAAAAAAATCGTTTGACCAAAAATAAAATAAAAATGATATGGTTATATAGGTACTACATTTATTAGAACAAATACAACAAAATCACCAAAAATGAGAATGACAGGTGTATTTTACACACTTTCTACGTCTTAACACAATAACACTAAAAGTGAACGCTTGAACGTGCTTTTCTTTTTTGCACTGTCGGGGCATCTCGAATCAAGCTCCACACGTAGTCGCCCATCATAGATTCATTCCATCTTCCCTGATATCGCTTCTCCATAGTTAGAATGTCCTGATGAAACCGTTCACCATGCTCTTCACTCACGTCTCCCAAATTCTCTCTGAAGAAGTCCTGGTGCGAATGCAAGTAGTGTAGCTTAACTGACATTCTGCAGCCAAGTTTTCTATAACATTCAATTAAATTTTTAACCAGCTCATTGTAGTTTTCACATTTTTTGTTGCCCAAAAACCCTTTTACTATCAGCCGAAAAGCTTGCCATGCATTTTTTTCAACACTTGACATTTTGTTTTCCAACTCTTCAGATGCCAACATCTCTCTTATTTGTGGCCCAATAAAAATGCCACCTTTGACTTTGGCCTCAGATATGTTTGGGAACATTAAACGGATATGTTTAAAGGCTTCACTTTGTGGGCTTAATGCTTTCAGAATTGTTTCATAAGCCCAAGCTTTATGAGCAGTGAAGGAAGCAATATTTTCTCTCTTTGAACAAGAGCATTGTTAAGTACACTGTGTGTACCAGGAGTTAATTCACTTCTGACAGGCCAATCTCTCCTGTGATAGTGTTCTGCATCTGCTCTGCTGTCCCACAGACAGAGGAAACAAGAATACTTTGTAGTCCAAGCAGGAATGCTAGCATTTTGAAGTCTCCACATACATCCCAATTGTGTTGTGTGTAATTGATCATGTCTATCAAAATCTTGACATTTTCATAGTCTTCCTTCATGTGAACAGAGTGTCCTACCGGAACTGATGGATGTTTGTTGCCATTGTGAAGCAATACAGCCTTAAGACTTGTGGTGGAGCTGTCAATAAATAAACGCCATTCAGAGGAGTTGTACTCAATGCCTATTTCACCAAAAAGACTGGCAACATCAGAGCAGTAACAAAGCAAATTGCCTTCCAAAACTTTGTAGAAACTGGAAAAAGTTAGATGCCTTTTCCTGTACACAGAAATCTTGCAACTAGGGTCTAATAAATTCCACTCCTTTAAACGAGATGTCAAGATCTCTGCTTTTTCCTTGGTAAGGCTTAAATCCCTGATTAAGTCATCTAGTTCGGGTTGTGTAGGAAAATGTGGGGAGCTGCTTGATCCTGCTATATTGAAGGTATCATTATCGCTATCTTCAGATTCATCAGTTTCTGCAATCACGGATAAGGAAGGAGGAGTTGGAATAGGTAAATCTTCACAATGTGGCACGGGAGCAATAGAAGATAGAATGTTCGGATATACAACAGCAGTTCTTCTATCCTTACCCTTCTTGTACTTAGATATGTCGACAATGCAAAAGTAACAGTCATCATGGTGGTTAGTTGGTTCTCTCCAAATGCGAGGAATTGCGAATGGCATACACTTGCGACTGCCACGTAACCACCCTTCCAAGGTTGACCGACAACTTCCACAGCATACATGAGGTGCCCATGGTTTGTCCTGATCACCCATAGGCATGCCAAAATAAGCCTCATAAGCAATGAAACACTTTGATCCCTGTACAATCGTGTGTTTGGTCTGCTTGGGGCTGATGTAATATCCGCAGACAAAACAGAAAGAGTCTGGAGACAAACGGCAAGATCTGCTTTTGGTAGCCATAGCTATACAATCTGAAAAGACAAAAACACGTGCTATAGCAAAGGGAATTAAGCATTCACTTGCTAACTAGATTACACAGTGAAATTCCTAAGCATTTACAAATATAGTAACATAACAATAGAGAATCGAACATATGATCCACAAAAAGTAACGATAGCACGTCTCAACGCAACGCACCTCACTCTATGACAGTTCAAGCAACACTGACGCTGCAGTGACGCGTTCCTGTGTGTTGCAGCTGTGCTCGCTTCATAATCAGCATGTCAAAGTTACTATATAAACATATCAAACTCACAAACTGTATGCGCAAAGTGGCAAATGTTCTTTTTAGAACAGA